>NW_018744632.1:0-93076 GCF_001683475.1 Chenopodium quinoa | reverse complement strand
ACATTCAAACAAAGCCTTTTAAATCTAATGAAAGTCAAACACATTCAAACAAAGCTTTTTAATTTAAAGTGAAAGTCAAACACATTCAAACAAAGCTATATAATCAAATGAAAGTGAAATGCATTCTACAAAGCAAATTGAATTAAATGAAAATCAAACACATTCAAACAAAGCTATTTGAATCAAATGAAATTCAAATACATTCAACAAAGCAAATTGAATCAAAATGAAAGTCAAACGCATTCAAACAAAGCTATTTGAATCAACTGAAAGTCAAACACATTCAAACAAAGCTATTTGAATCAAATGAAGTCAAATACATTCAAACAAAGCTAATTAAAAAATAAAAGTCTAATACGTTCTACAAAGCTAATTGTATCAAATGAAAGTCAAACGCAATCAAATAAAGCTATTTGAGTCAAATGAAAGTCAAACACATTCAAACAACGTTGTTTAAATTAAATGAAAGTGAAATGTATTCTACAAAGCTAATTGAATCTAATGAAAGTAAAATGCATTCAAACAAAGCTATTTGAATCAAATGAAAGTCAAATACATTCAACAAAGCTAATTGAATCAAATGAAAGTCAAACACATTCAAACAAAGCTATTTGAATCAAATGAAAGTCTAACACATTCAAACAAAGGTATTTGAATCAAATGAGAGTCAAATACATTCAAACAAAGCTAATTAAATCAAATAAAAGTCTACGTTCTACAAAGCTAATTGTATCAAATGAAAGTCAAACGCAATCAAATAAAGCTATTTGAGTCAAATGAAAGTCAAACACATTCAAACAACGTTGTTTAAAATTAAATGAAAGTGAAATGTATTCTACAAAGCTAATTGAATCAAATGAAAGTTAAATGCATTCAAACAAAGCTATTTGAATCAAATGAAAGCCAAATACATTCAACAAAGCTAATTGAATCAAATGACAGTCAAACACATTCAAACAAAGCTAATTGAATCAGATGAAAGTCAAGCACATTCAAACAAAGCTATTTTAAGCAAATGAAAGTCAAATACATTCAACAAAGCTAATTAAATCAAATGAAAGTCAAACACATTCAAACAAAGCTATTTGAATCAAATGAAAGTCAAATACATTCTACAAAGCACATTGAAACAAATGAAAGTCAAACACTGTCAAACAAAGGTATTTGACTCAAATGAAAGTCAAATACATTCTACAAAGCTAATTGAATCAAATGAAAGTCAAACACATTCAACACAAAAAATAATTGAATCAAATGAAAGTCAGCACATTCAAACAAAGCTATTTGAATCAAAAGAAATCCAAATACAATTCAACAAAGCAAATTGAATCAAATGAAAGTCAAACACATTCAAACAAAGCTATTTGAATCAAATGAAAGTCCAACACATTCAAACAAAGCTATTTGAATCAAATGAGAGTCAAATACATTCAAACAAAGCTAATTAAATCAAATAAAAGTCTAACACATTCTACAAAGCTAATTGAATGAAATTAAAGTCAAACACATTCAAACAAAGCTAATTGAATCAAATGAAAGTCAAACACATTCAAACAAAGATTTCGAATCAAATGAAAGTCAAATACATTCTACAAAGCTAATTGAATCAAATGAAAGTCAAACACATTCAAATAAAGCTATTTGAATCAAATGAAAGTCAAATACATTCTACAAAGCTAATTGAATCAAATGAAAGTCAAAAACATTCAAACAAAGCTATTTGAATCAAATGAGAGTCAAATAAATTCAAACAAAGCTAATTAAAATCAAATAAAAGTAAAATACATTCTACAAAGCTAATTGAATCAAATGAAAGTCAAACACATTCAAACAAAGCCTTTTAAATCTAATGAAAGTCAAACACATTCAAACAAAGCTTTTTAATTTAAGTGAAAGTCAAAACACATTCAAACAAAGCTATATAAATCAAATGAAAGTGAAATGCATTCTACAAAGCAATTGAATTAAATTGAAAATCAAACACATTCAAACAAAGCTATTGAATCAAATGAAATTCAAATACATTCAACAAAGCAAATTGAATCAAATGAAAGTCAAACGCATTCAAACAAAGCTATTTGAATCAACTGAAAGTCAAACACATTCAACAAAGCTATTTGAATCAAAATGAGAGTCAAATACATTCAAACAAAGCTAATTAAATCAAATAAAAGTCTAATACGTTCTACAAAGCTAATTGTATCAAATGAAAGTCAAACGCAATCAAATAAAGCTATTTGAGTCAAATGAAAGTCAAACACATTCAAACAACGTTGTTTAAATTAAATGAAAGTGAAATGTATTCTACAAAGCTAATTGAATCTAATGAAAGTAAAATGCATTCAAACAAAGCTATTTGAATCAAATGAAAGTCAAATACATTCAACAAAGCTAATTGAATCAAATGAAAGTCAAACACATTCAAACAAAGCTATTTGAATCAAATGAAAGTCTAACACATTCAAACAAAGGTATTTGAATCAAATGAGAGTCAAATACATTCAAACAAAGCTAATTAAATCAAATAAAAGTCCAATACGTTCTACAAAGCTAATTGTATCAAATGAAAGTCAAACGCAATCAAATAAAGCTATTTGAGTCAAATGAAAGTCAAACACATTCAAACAACGTTGTTTAAATTAAATGAAAGTGAAATGTATTCTACAAAGCTAATTGAATCAAATGAAAGTTAAATGCATTCAAACAAAGCTATTTGAATCAAATGAAAGCCAAATACATTCAACAAAGCTAATTGAATCAAATGAAAGTCAAACACATTCAAACAAAGCTAATTGAATCAGATGAAAGTCAAGCACATTCAAACAAAGCTATTTTAAGCAAATGAAAGTCAAATACATTCAACAAAGCTAATTAAATCAAATGAAAGTCAAACACATTCAAACAAAGCTATTTGAATCAAATGAAAGTCAAATACATTCTACAAAGCACATTGAAACAAATGAAAGTCAAACACTGTCAAACAAAGGTATTTGACTCAAATGAAAGTCTAATACATTCTACAAAGCTAATTGAATCAAATGAAAGTCAAACACATTCAAACAAAAATAATTGAATCAAATGAAAGTCAAGCACATTCAAACAAAGCTATTTGAATCAAAAGAAATTCAAATACATTCAACAAATCAACTTGAATCAAATGAAAGTCAAACACATTCAAACAAAGCTATTTGAATCAAATGAAAGTCCAACACATTCAAACAAAGCTATTTGAATCAAAATGAGAGTCAAATACATTCAAACAAAGCTAATTAAATCAAATAAAAGTCTAATACATTCTACAAAGCTAATTGAATTAAATTAAAGTCAAACACATTCAAACAAAGCTAATTGAATCAAATGAAAGTCAAACACATTCAAACAAAGATTTCGAATCAAATGAAAGTCAAATACATTCTACAAAGCTAATTGAATCAAATGAAAGTCAAACACATTCAAATAAAGCTATTTGAATCAAATGAAAGTCAAATACATTCAACAAAGCTAATTGAATCAAATGAAAGTCAAACACATTCAAACAATGCTAATTGAATCAGATGAAAGTCAAGCACATTCAAACAAAGCTATTTTAAGCAAATGAAAGTCAAATACATTCAACAAAGCTAATTAAATCAAATGAAAGTCAAACACATTCAAACAAAGCTATTTGAATCAAATGAAAGTCAAATACGTTCTACAAAGCTAATTGTATCAAATGAAAGTCAAACGCAATCAAATAAAACTATTTGAGTCAAATGAAAGTCAAACACATTCAAACAACGTTGTTTAAATTAAATTAAAGTGAAATGTATTCTACAAAGCTAATTGAATCAAATGAAAGTTAAATGCATTCAAACAAAGCTATTTGAATTAATTGAAAGTCAAAATACATTCAACAAAGCTAATTGAATCAAATGAAAGTCAAACACATTCAAATAAAGCTAATTGAATCAGATGAAAGTCAAGCACATTCAAACAAAGCTATTTTAAGCAAATGAAAGTCAAATACATTCAACAAAGCTAATTAAATCAAATGAAAGTCAAACACATTCAAACAAAGCTATTTGAATCAATTGAAAGTCAAATACATTCTACAAAGCTGATGGAATCAAATGAAAGTCAAACACATTCAAAAAAAGCTATTTGAATCAAATGAAAGTCAAATACGTTCTACAAAGCTAATTGTATCAAATGAAAGTCTAACGCAATCAAATAAAGCTATTTGAGTCATTTGAAAGTCAAACACATTCAAACAAAGTTGGTTAAATTAAATGAAAGTGAAATGTATTCTACAAAGCTAATTGAATCAAATGAAATTTAAACGCATTCGAACAAAGCTATTTGAATCAAATGTGAGTCAAATACATTTTACAAAGCTAATTGAATCAAATGAAAGTCAAACACATTTAAACAAAGCTAATTGAATCAAATGTAAGTCAAATACATTCAACAAAGCTAATTGAATCAAATGAAAGTAAAACACATTCAAACAAAGCTAATCGAATCAAATGAAAGTCAAGCACATTCAAACAAAGCTATTTTAATCGAATGAAAGTCAATTACATTCTACAAAGCTAATTGAATCAAATGAAAGTCAAACACATTCAAACAAAGCTATTTGAATCAAATGAAATTCAAATACATTCAACAAAGCAAATTGAATCAAATGAAAGTCAAACACATTCAAACAAAGCTATTTGAATCAAATGAATGTCAAACACATTCAAACAAAGCTATTTGAATCAAATGAAAGTCAAACACATTCAAACAAAGCTATTTTAATTAAATGAATGTCAAATACATTCTACAAAGCTAATTGAATCAAATGAAAGTCAAACACATTCAAACAAAGCTATTTGAAGAAAATGAAAGTCAAATACATTCTACAAAGCACATTGAAACAAATGAAAGTCAAACACGGTCAAACAAAGGTATTTGACTCAAATGAAAGTCAAATACATTCTACAAAGCTAATTGAATCAAATGAAAGTCAAACACATTCAAACAAAAATAATTGAATCAAATGAAAGTCAAGCACATTCAAACAAAGCTATTTGAATCAAAAGAAATTCAAATACATTCAACAAAGCAAATTGAATCAAATGAAAGTCAAACACATTCAAACAAAGCTATTTGAATCAAATGAAAGTCCAACACATTCAAACAAAGCTATTTGAATCAAATGAGAGTCAATTACATTCAAACAAAGCTAATTAAATCAAATAAAAGTCTAATACATTCTACAAAGCTAATTGAATTAAATTAAAGTCAAACACATTCAAACAAAGCTAATTGAATCAAATGAAAGTCAAACACATTCAAACAAAGATTTCGTATCAAATGAAAGTCAAATACATTCTACAAAGCTAATTGAATCAAATGAAAGTCAAACACATTCAAATAAAGCTATTTGAATCAAATGAAAGTCAAATACATTCTACAAAGCTAATTGAATCAAATGAAAGTCAAAAACATTCAAACAAAGCTATTTGAATCAAATGAGAGTCAAATAAATTCAAACAAAGCTAATTAAATCAAATAAAAGTAAAATACATTCTACAAAGCTAATTGAATCAAATGAAAGTCAAACACATTCAAACAAAGCCTTTTAAATCTAATGAAAGTCAAACACATTCAAACAAAGCTTTTTAATTTAAGTGAAAGTCAAACACATTCAAACAAAGCTATATAAATCAAATGAAAGTGAAATGCATTCTACAAAGCAAATTGAATTAAATGAAAATCAAACACATTCAAACAAAGCTATTTGAATCAAATGAAATTCAAATACATTCAACAAAGCAAATTGAATCAAATGAAAGTCAAACGCATTCAAACAAAGCTATTTGAATCAACTGAAAGTCAAACACATTCAAACAAAGCTATTTGAATCAAATGAGAGTCAAATACATTCAAACAAAGCTAATTAAATCAAATAAAAGTCTAATACGTTCTACAAAGCTAATTGTATCAAATGAAAGTCAAACGCAATCAAATAAAGCTATTTGAGTCAAATGAAAGTCAAACACATTCAAACAACGTTGTTTAAATTAAATGAAAGTGAAATGTATTCTACAAAGCTAATTGAATCAACTGAAAGTAAAATGCATTCAAACAAAGCTATTTGAATCAAATGAAAGTCAAATACATTCAACAAAGCTAATTGAATCAAATGAAAGTCAAACACATTCAAACAAAGCTATTTGAATCAAATGAAAGTCTAACACATTCAAACAAAGCTAATTGTATCAAATGAAAGTCAAACGCAATCAAATAAAACTATTTGAGTCAAATGAAAGTCAAACACATTCAAACAACGTTGTTTAAATTAAATTAAAGTGAAATGTATTCTACAAAGCTAATTGAATCAAATGAAAGTTAAATGCATTCAAACAAAGCTATTTGAATTAAATGAAAGTCAAATACATTCAACAAAGCTAATTGAATCAAATGAAAGTCAAACACATTCAAACAAAGCTAATTGAATCAGATGAAAGTCAAGCACATTCAAACAAAGCTATTTTAAGCAAATGAAAGTCAAATACATTCAACAAAGCTAATTAAATCAAATGAAAGTCAAACACATTCAAACAAAGCTATTTGAATCAATTGAAAGTCAAATACATTCTACAAAGCTGATGGAATCAAATGAAAGTCAAACACATTCAAACAAAGCTATTTGAATCAAATGAAAGTCAAATACGTTCTACAAAGCTAATTGTATCAAATGAAAGTCTAACGCAATCAAATAAAGCTATTTGAGTCATTTGAAAGTCAAACACATTCAAACAAAGTTGGTTAAATTAAATGAAAGTGAAATGTATTCTACAAAGCTAATTGAATCAAATGAAAGTTAAACGCATTCGAACAAAGCTATTTAAATCAAATGTGAGTCAAATACATTTTACAAAGCTAATTGAATCAAATGAAAGTCAAACACATTTAAACAAAGCGAATTGAATCAAATGTAAGTCAAATACATTCAACAAAGCTAATTGAATCAAATGAAAGTCAAACACATTCAAACAAAGCTAATCGAATCAAATGAAAGTCAAGCACATTCAAACAAAGCTATTTTAATCGAATGAAAGTCAATTACATTCTACAAAGCTAATTGAATCAAATGAAAGTCAAACACATTCAAACAAAGCTATTTGAATCAAATGAAATTCAAATACATTCAACAAAGCAAATTGAATCAAATGAAAGTCAAACACATTCAAACAAAGCTATTTGAATCAAATGAATGTCAAACACATTCAAACAAAGCTATTTGAATCAAATGAAAGTCAAACACATTCAAACAAAGCTATTTTAATTAAATGAATGTCAAATACATTCTACAAAGCTAATTGAATCAAATGAAAGTCAAACACATTCAAACAAAGCTATTTGAAGAAAATGAAAGTCAAATACATTCTACAAAGCACATTGAAACAAATGAAAGTCAAACACGGTCAAACAAAGGTATTTGACTCAAATGAAAGTCAAATACATTCTACAAAGCTAATTGAATCAAATGAAAGTCAAACACATTCAAACAAAAATAATTGAATCAAATGAAAGTCTAATACATTCTACAAAGCTAATTGAATTAAATTAAAGTAAAACACATTCAAACAAAGCTAATTGAATCAAATGAAAGTCAAACACATTCAAACAAAGATTTCGAATCAAATGAAAGTCAAATACATTCTACAAAGCTAATTGAATCAAATGAAAGTCAAACACATTCAAATAAAGCTATTTGAATCAAATGAAAGTCAAATACATTCTACAAAGCTAATTGAATCAAATGAAAGTCAAAAACATTCAAACAAAGCTATTTGAATCAAATGAGAGTCAAATAAATTCAAACAAAGCTAATTAAATCAAATAAAAGTAAAATACATTCTACAAAGCTAATTGAATCAAATGAAAGTCAAACACATTCAAATAAATCCTTTTAAATCTAATGAAAGTCAAACACATTCAAACAAAGAATTTTAATTTAAGTGAAAGTCAAACACATTCAAACAAAGCTATATAAATCAAATGAAAAAGAAATGCATTCTACAAAGCAAATTGAATTAAATGAAAATCAAACACATTCAAACAAAGCTATTAGAATCAAATGACAGTCAAATACATTCTACAAAGCTAATTGAATCAAATGAAAGTCAAACACATTCAAACAAAGCTATTTGAATCAAATGAAAGTTTAACACATTCAAACAAAGCTATTTGAATCAAATGAGAGTCAAATACATTCAAACAAAGCTAATTAAATCAAATAAAAGTCTAATACGTTCTACAAAGCTAATTGTATCAAATGAAAGTCAAACGCAATCAAATAAAACTATTTGAGTCAAATAAAAGTCAAACACATTCAAACAACGTTGTTTAAATTAAATGAAAGTGAAATGTATTCTACAAAGCTAATTGAATCAAATGAAAGTTAAATGCATTCAAACAAAGCTATTTGAATTAAATGAAAGTCAAATACATTCAACAAAGCTAATTGAATCAAATGAAAGTCAAACACATTCAAACAAAGCTAATCGAATCAAATGAAAGTCAAGCACATTCAAACAAAGCTAATTAAATCAAATAAAAGTCTAATACGTTCTACAAAGCGAATTGAATCAAATGAAAGTCAAACACATTCAAACAAAGCTAATTGAATCAGATGAAAGTCAAGCACATTCAAACAAAGCTATTTTAAGCAAATGAAAGTCAAATACATTCAACAAAGCTAATTAAATCAAATGAAAGTCAAACACATTCAAACAAAGCTATTTGAATCAAATGAAAGTCAAATACGTTCTACAAAGCTAATTGTATCAAATGAAAGTCAAACGCAATCAAATAAAACTATTTGAGTCAAATGAAAGTCAAACACATTCAAACAACGTTGTTTAAATTAAATTAAAGTGAAATGTATTCTACAAAGCTAATTGAATCAAATGAAAGTTAAATGCATTCAAACAAAGCTATTTGAATTAAATGAAAGTCAAATACATTCAACAAAGCTAATTGAATCAAATGAAAGTCAAACACATTCAAACAAAGCTAATTGAATCAGATGAAAGTCAAGCACATTCAAACAAAGCTATTTTAAGCAAATGAAAGTCAAATACATTCAACAAAGCTAATTAAATCAAATGAAAGTCAAACACATTCAAACAAAGCTATTTGAATCAATTGAAAGTCAAATACATTCTACAAAGCTGATGGAATCGAATGAAAGTCAAACACATTCAAACAAAGCTATTTGAATCAAATGAAAGTCAAATACGTTCTACAAAGCTAATTGTATCAAATGAAAGTCTAACGCAATCAAATAAAGCTATTTGAGTCATTTGAAAGTCAAACACATTCAAACAAAGTTGGTTAAATTAAATGAAAGTGAAATGTATTCTACAAAGCTAATTGAATCAAATGAAAGTTAAACGCATTCGAACAAAGCTATTTGAATCAAATGTGAGTCAAATACATTTTACAAAGCTAATTGAATCAAATGAAAGTCAAACACATTTAAACAAAGCTAATTGAATCAAATGTAAGTCAAATACATTCAACAAAGCTAATTGAATCAAATGAAAGTCAAACACATTCAAACAAAGCTAATCGAATCAAATGAAAGTCAAGCACATTCAAACAAAGCTATTTTAATCGAATGAAAGTCAATTACATTCTACAAAGCTAATTGAATCAAATGAAAGTCAAACACATTCAAACAAAGCTATTTGAATTAAATGAAATTCAAATACATTCAACAAAGCAAATTGAATCAAATGAAAGTCAAACACATTCAAACAAAGCTATTTGAATCAAATGAATGTCAAACACATTCAAACAAAGCTATTTGAATCAAATGAAAGTCAAACACATTCAAACAAAGCTATTTTAATTAAATGAATGTCAAATACATTCTACAAAGCTAATTGAATCAAATGAAAGTCAAACACATTAAAACAAAGCTATTTGAATCAAAAGAAATTCAAATACATTCAACAAAGCAAATTGAATCAAATGAAAGTCAAACACATTCAAACAAAGCTATTTGAATCAAATGAAAGTCCAACACATTCAAACAAAGCTATTTGAATCAAATGAGAGTCAAATACATTCAAACAAAGCTAATTAAATCAAATAAAAGTCTAATACATTCTACAAAGCTAATTGAATTAAATTAAAGTCAAACACATTCAAACAAAGCTAATTGAATCAAATGAAAGTCAAACACATTCAAACACATTCAAACAAAGATTTCGTATCAAATGAAAGTCAAATACATTCTACAAAGCTAATTGAATCAAATGAAAGTCAAACACATTCAAATAAAGCTATTTGAATCAAATGAAAGTCAAATACATTCTACAAAGCTAATTGAATCAAATGAAAGTCAAACACATTCAAACAAAGCCTTTTAAATCTAATGAAAGTCAAACACATTCAAACAAAGCTTTTTAATTTAAGTGAAAGTCAAACACATTCAAACAAAGCTATATAAATCAAATGAAAGTGAAATGCATTCTACAAAGCAAATTGAATTAAATGAAAATCAAACACATTCAAACAAAGCTATTTGAATCAAATGAAATTCAAATACATTCAACAAAGCAAATTGAATCAAATGAAAGTCAAACGCATTCAAACAAAGCTATTTGAATCAACTGAAAGTCAAACACATTCAAACAAAGCTATTTGAATCAAATGAGAGTCAAATACATTCAAACAAAGCTAATTAAATCAAATAAAAGTCTAATACGTTCTACAAAGCTAATTGTATCAAATGAAAGTCAAACGCAATCAAATAAAGCTATTTGAGTCAAATGAAAGTCAAACACATTCAAACAACGTTGTTTAAATTAAATGAAAGTGAAATGTATTCTACAAAGCTAATTGAATTATATGAAAGTAAAATGCATTCAAACAAAGCTATTTGAATCAAAAGAAAGTCAAATACATTCAACAAAGCTAATTGAATCAAATGAAAGTCAAACACATTCAAACAAAGCTATTTGAATCAAATGAAAGTCTAACACATTCAAACAAAGCTAATTGTATCAAATGAAAGTCAAACGCAATCAAATAAAACTATTTGAGTCAAATGAAAGTCAAACACATTCAAACAACGTTGTTTAAATTAAATTAAAGTGAAATGTATTCTACAAAGCTAATTGAATCAAATGAAAGTTAAATGCATTCAAACATAGCTATTTGAATTAAATGAAAGTCAAATACATTCAACAAAGCTAATTGAATCAAATGAAAGTCAAACACATTCAAACAAAGCTAATTGAATCAGATGAAAGTCAAGCACATTCAAACAAAGCTATTTTAAGCAAATGAAAGTCAAATACATTCAACAAAGCTAATTAAATCAAATGAAAGTCAAACACATTCAAACAAAGCTATTTGAATCAATTGAAAGTCAAATACATTCTACAAAGCTGATGGAATCAAATGAAAGTCAAACACATTCAAACAAAGCTATTTGAATCAAATGAAAGTCAAATACGTTCTACAAAGCTAATTGTATCAAATGAAAGTCTAACGCAATCAAATAAAGCTATTTGAGTCATTTGAAAGTCAAACACATTAAAACAAAGTTGGTTAAATTAAATGAAAGTGAAATGTATTCTACAAAGCTAATTGAATCAAATGAAAGGTAAACGCATTCGAACAAAGCTATTTGAATCAAATGTGAGTCAAATACATTTTACAAAGCTAATTGAATCAAATGAAAGTCAAACACATTTAAACAAAGCTAATTGAATCAAATGTAAGTCAAATACATTCAACAAAGCTAATTGAATCAAATGAAAGTCAAACACATTCAAACAAAGCTAATCGAATCAAATGAAAGTCAAGCACATTCAAACAAAGCTATTTTAATCGAATGAAAGTCAATTACATTCTACAAAGCTAATTGAATCAAATGAAAGTCAAACACATTCAAACAAAGCTATTTGAATCAAATGAAATTCAAATACATTCAACAAATCAAATTGAATCAAATGAAAGTCAAACACATTCAAACAAAGCTATTTGAATCAAATGAATGTCAAACACATTCAAACAAAGCTATTTGAATCAAATGAAAGTCAAACACATTCAAATAAAGCTATTTTAATTAAATGAATGTCAAATACATTCTACAAAGCTAATTGAATCAAATGAAAGTCAAACACATTCAAACAAAGCTATTTGAAGAAAATGAAAGTCAAATACATTCTACAAAGCACATTGAAACAAATGAAAGTCAAACACGGTCAAACAAAGGTATTTGACTCAAATGAAAGTCAAATACATTCTACAAAGCTAATTGAATCAAATGAAAGTCAAACACATTCAAACAAAAATAATTGAATCAAATGAAAGTCAAGCACATTCAAACAAAGTTATTTGAATCAAATAAAATTCAAATACATTCAACAAAGCAAATTGAATCAAATGAAAGTCTAATACATTCTACAAAGCTAATTAAATTAAATTAAAGTAAAACACATTCAAACAAAGCTAATTGAATCAAATGAAAGTCAAACACATTCAAACAAAGATTTCGAATCAAATGAAAGTCAAATACATTCTACAAAGCTAATTGAATCAAATGAAAGTCAAACACATTCAAATAAAGCTATTTGAATCAAATGAAAGTCAAATACATTCTACAAAGCTAATTGAATCAAATGAAAGTCAAAAACATTCAAACAAAGCTATTTGAATCAAATGAGAGTCAAATAAATTCAAACAAAGCTAATTAAATCAAATAAAAGTAAAATACATTCTACAAAGCTAATTGAATCAAATGAAAGTCAAACACATTCAAATAAATCCTTTTAAATCTAATGAAAGTCAAACACATTCAAACAAAGAATTTTAATTTAAGTGAAAGTCAAACACATTCAAACAAAGCTATATAAATCAAATGAAAAAGAAATGCATTCTACAAAGCAAATTGAATTAAATGAAAATCAAACACATTCAAACAAAGCTATTAGAATCAAATGACAGTCAAATACATTCTACAAAGCTAATTGAATCAAATGAAAGTCAAACACATTCAAACAAAGCTATTTGAATCAAATGAAAGTCTAACACATTCAAACAAAGCTAATTGTATCAAATGAAAGTCAAACGCAATCAAATAAAACTATTTGAGTCAAATGAAAGTCAAACACATTCAAACAACGTTGTTTAAATTAAATTAAAGTGAAATGTATTCTACAAAGCTAATTGAATCAAATGAAAGTTAAATGCATTCAAACAAAGCTATTTGAATTAAATGAAAGTCAAATACATTCAACAAAGCTAATTGAATCAAATGAAAGTCAAACACATTCAAACAAAGCTAATTGAATCAGATGAAAGTCAAGCACATTCAAACAAAGCTATTTTAAGCAAATGAAAGTCAAATACATTCAACAAAGCTAATTAAATCAAATGAAAGTCAAACACATTCAAACAAAGCTATTTGAATCAATTGAAAGTCAAATACATTCTACAAAGCTGATGGAATCAAATGAAAGTCAAACACATTCAAACAAAGCTATTTGAATCAAATGAAAGTCAAATACGTTCTACAAAGCTAATTGTATCAAATGAAAGTCCAACGCAATCAAATAAAGCTATTTGAGTCATTTGAAAGTCAAACACATTCAAACAAAGTTGGTTAAATTAAATGAAAGTGAAATGTATTCTACAAAGCTAATTGAATCAAATGAAAGTTAAACGCATTCGAACAAAGCTATTTGAATCAAATGTGAGTCAAATACATTTTACAAAGCTAATTGAATCAAATGAAAGTCAAACACATTTAAACAAAGCTAATTGAATCAAATGTAAGTCAAATACATTCAACAAAGCTAATTGAATCAAATGAAAGTCAAACACATTCAAACAAAGCTAATCGAATCAAATGAAAGTCAAGCACATTCAAACAAAGCTATTTTAATCGAATGAAAGTCAATTACATTCTACAAAGCTAATTGAATCAAATGAAAGTCAAACACATTCAAACAAACCTATTTGAATCAAATGAAATTCAAATACATTCAACAAAGCAAATTGAATCAAATGAAAGTCAAACACATTCAAACAAAGCTATTTGAATCAAATGAATGTCAAACACATTCAAACAAAGCTATTTGAATCAAATGAAAGTCAAACACATTCAAACAAAGCTATTTTAATTAAATGAATGTCAAATACATTCTACAAAGCTAATTGAATCAAATGAAAGTCAAACACATTCAAACAAAGCTATTTGAAGAAAATGAAAGTCAAATACATTCTACAAAGCACATTGAAACAAATGAAAGTCAAACACGGTCAAACAAAGGTATTTGACTCAAATGAAAGTCAAATACATTCTACAAAGCTAATTGAATCAAATGAAAGTCAAACACATTCAAACAAAAATAATTGAATCAAATGAAAGTCAAGCACATTCAAACAAAGTTATTTGAATCAAATGAAATTCAAATACATTCAACAAAGCAAATTGAATCAAATGAAAGTCTAATACATTCTACAAAGCTAATTAAATTAAATTAAAGTAAAACACATTCAAACAAAGCTAATTGAATCAAATGAAAGTCAAACACATTTAAACAAAGCTAATTGAATCAAATGTAAGTCAAATACATTCAACAAAGCTAATTGAATCAAATGAAAGTCAAACACATTCAAACAAAGCTAATCGAATCAAATGAAAGTCAAATACATTCTACAAAGCTAATTGAATCAAATGAAAGTCAAAAACATTCAAACAAAGCTATTTGAATCAAATGAGAGTCAAATAAATTCAAACAAAGCTAATTAAATCAAATAAAAGTAAAATACATTCTACAAAGCTAATTGAATCAAATGAAAGTCAAACACATTCAAATAAATCCTTTTAAATCTAACGAAAGTCAAACACATTCAAACAAAGAATTTTAATTTAAGTGAAAGTCAAACACATTCAAACAAAGCTATATAAATCAAATGAAAAAGAAATGCATTCTACAAAGCAAATTGAATTAAATGAAAATCAAACACATTCAAACAAAGCTATTAGAATCAAATGACAGTCAAATACATTCTACAAAGCTAATTGAATCAAATGAAAGTCAAACACATTCAAACAAAGCTATTTGAATCAAATGAAAGGTTAACACATTTAAACAAAGCTATTTGAATCAAATGAGAGTCAAATACATTCAAACAAAGCTAATTAAATCAAATAAAAGTCTAATACGTTCTACAAAGCTAATTGTATCAAATGAAAGTCAAACGCAATCAAATAAAACTAGTTGAGTCAAATAAAAGTCAAACACATTCAAACAACGTTGTTTAAATTAAATGAAAGTGAAATGTATTCTACAAAGCTAATTGAATCAAATGAAAGTTAAATGCATTCAAACAAAGCTATTTGAATTAAATGAAAGTCAAATACATTCAACAAAGCTAATTGAATCAAATGAAAGTCAAACACATTCAAACAAAGCTAATCGAATCAAATGAAAGTCAAGCACATTCAAACAAAGCTAATTAAATCAAATAAAAGTCTAATACGTTCTACAAAGCGAATTGAATCAAATGAAAGTCAAACACATTCAAACAAAGCTAATTGAATCAGATGAAAGTCAAGCACATTCAAACAAAGCTATTTTAAGCAAATGAAAGTCAAATACATTCAACAAAGCTAATTAAATCAAATGAAAGTCAAACACATTCAAACAAAGCTATTTGAATCAAATGAAAGTCAAATACGTTCTACAAAGCTAATTGTATCAAATGAAAGTCAAACGCAATCAAATAAAACTATTTGAGTCAAATGAAAGTCAAACACATTCAAACAACGTTGTTTAAATTAAATTAAAGTGAAATGTATTCTACAAAGCTAATTGAATCAAATGAAAGTTAAATGCATTCAAACAAAGCTATTTGAATTAAATGAAAGTCAAATACATTCAACAAAGCTAATTGAATCAAATGAAAGTCAAACACATTCAAACAAAGCTAATTGAATCAGATGAAAGTCAAGCACATTCAAACAAAGCTATTTTAAGCAAATGAAAGTCAAATACATTCAACAAAGCTAATTAAATCAAATGAAAGTCAAACACATTCAAACAAAGCTATTTGAATCAATTGAAAGTCAAATACATTCTACAAAGCTGATGGAATCAAATAAAAGTCAAACACATTCAAACAAAGCTATTTGAATCAAATGAAAGTCAAATACGTTCTACAAAGCTAATTGTATCAAATGAAAGTCTAACGCAATCAAATAAAGCTATTTGAGTCATTTGAAAGTCAAACACATTCAAACAAAGTTGGTTAAATTAAATGAAAGTGAAATGTATTCTACAAAGCTAATTGAATCAAATGAAAGTTAAACGCATTCGAACAAAGCTATTTGAATCAAATGTGAGTCAAATACATTTTACAAAGCTAATTGAATCAAATGAAAGTCAAACACATTTAAACAAAGCTAATTGAATCAAATGTAAGTCAAATACATTCAACAAAGCTAATTGAATCAAATGAAAGTCAAACACATTCAAACAAAGCTAATCGAATCAAATGAAAGTCAAGCACATTCAAACAAAACTATTTTAATCGAATGAAAGTCAATTACATTCTACAAAGCTAATTGAATCAAATGAAAGTCAAACACATTCAAACAAAGCTATTTGAATCAAATGAAATTCAAATACATTCAACAAAGCAAATTGAATCAAATGAAAGTCAAACACATTCAAACAAAGCTATTTAAATCAAATGAAATTTAAACGCATTCGAACAAAGCTATTTGAATCAAATGTGAGTCAAATACATTTTACAAAGCTAATTGAATCAAATGAAAGTCAAACACATTTAAACAAAGCTAATTGAATCAAATGTAAGTCAAATACATTCAACAAAGCTAATTGAATCAAATGAAAGTCAAACACATTCAAACAAAGCTAATCGAATCAAATGAAAGTCAAGCACATTCAAACAAAGCTATTTTAATCGAATGAAAGTCAATTACATTCTACAAAGCTAATTGAATCAAATGAAAGTCAAACACATTCAAACAAAGCTATTTGAATCAAATGAAATTCAAATACATTCAACAAAGCAAATTGAATCAAATGAAAGTCAAACACATTCAAACAAAGCTATTTGAATCAAATGAATGTCAAACACATTCAAACAAAGCTATTTGAATCAAATGAAAGTCAAACACATTCAAACAAAGCTATTTTAATTAAATGAATGTCAAATACATTCTACAAAGCTAATTGAATCAAATGAAAGTCAAACACATTCAAACAAAGCTATTTGAAGAAAATGAAAGTCAAATACATTCTACAAAGCACATTGAAACAAATGAAAGTCAAACACGGTCAAACAAAGGTATTTGACTCAAATGAAAGTCAAATACATTCTACAAAGCTAATTGAATCAAATGAAAGTCAAACACATTCAAACAAAAATAATTGAATCAAATGAAAGTCAAGCACATTCAAACAAAGCTATTTGAATCAAAAGAAATTCAAATACATTCAACAAAGCAAATTGAATCAAATGAAAGTCAAACACATTCAAACAAAGCTATTTGAATCAAATGAAAGTCCAACACATTCAAACAAAGCTATTTGAATCAAATGAGAGTCAAATACATTCAAACAAAGCTAATTAAATCAAATAAAAGTCTAATACATTCTACAAAGCTAATTGAATTAAATTAAAGTCAAACACATTCAAACAAAGCTAATTGAATCAAATGAAAGTCAAACACATTCAAACAAAGATTTCGTATCAAATGAAAGTCAAATACATTCTACAAAGCTAATTGAATCAAATGAAAGTCAAACACATTCAAATAAAGCTATTTGAATCAAATGAAAGTCAAATACATTCTACAAAGCTAATTGAATCAAATGAAAGTAAAAAACATTCAAACAAAGCTATTTGAATCAAATGAGAGTCAAATAAATTCAAACAAAGCTAATTAAATCAAATAAAAGTAAAATACATTCTACAAAGCTAATTGAATCAAATGAAAGTCAAACACATTCAAACAAAGCCTTTTAAATCTAATAAAAGTCAAACACATTCTAACAAAGCTTTTTAATTTAAGTGAAAGTCAAACACATTCAAACAAAGCTATATAAATCAAATGAAAGTGAAATGCATTCTACAAAGCAAATTGAATTAAATGAAAATCAAACACATTCAAACAAAGCTATTTGAATCAAATGAAATTCAAATACATTCAACAAAGCAAATTGAATCAAATGAAAGTCAAACGCATTCAAACAAAGCTATTTGAATCAACTGAAAGTCAAACACATTCAAACAAAGCTATTTCAATCAAATGAGAGTCAAATACATTCAAACAAAGCTAATTAAATCAAATAAAAGTCTAATACGTTCTACAAAGCTAATTGTATCAAATGAAAGTCAAACGCAATCAAATAAAGCTATTTGAGTCAAATGAAAGTCAAACACATTCAAACAACGTTGTTTAAATTAAATGAAAGTGAAATGTATTCTACAAAGCTAATTGAATCAAATGAAAGTAAAATGCATTCAAACAAAGCTATTTGAATCAAATGAAAGTCAAATACATTCAACAAAGCTAATTGAATCAAATGAAAGTCAAACACATTCAAACAAAGCTATTTGAATCAAATGAAAGTCTAACACATTCAAACAAAGCTAATTGTATCAAATGAAAGTCAAACGCAATCAAATAAACTATTTGAGTCAAATGAAAGTCAAACACATTCAAACAACGTTGTTTAAATTAAATTAAAGTGAAATGTATTCTACAAAGCTAATTGAATCAAATGAAAGTTAAATGCATTCAAACAAAGCTATTTGAATTAAATGAAAGTCAAATACATTCAACAAAGCTAATTGAATCAAATGAAAGTCAAACACATTCAAACAAAGCTAATTGAATCAGATGAAAGTCAAGCACATTCAAACAAAGCTATTTTAAGCAAATGAAAGTCAAATACATTCAACAAAGCTAATTAAATCAAATGAAAGTCAAACACATTCAAACAAAGCTATTTGAATCAATTGAAAGTCAAATACATTCTACAAAGCTGATGGAATCAAATAAAAGTCAAACACATTCAAACAAAGCTATTTGAATCAAATGAAAGTCAAATACGTTCTACAAAGCTAATTGTATCAAATGAAAGTCTAACGCAATCAAATAAAGCTATTTGAGTCATTTGAAAGTCAAACACATTCAAACAAAGTTGGTTAAATTAAATGAAAGTGAAATGTATTCTACAAAGCTAATTGAATCAAATGAAAGTTAAACGCATTCGAACAAAGCTATTTGAATCAAATGTGAGTCAAATACATTTTACAAAGCTAATTGAATCAAATGAAAGTCAAACACATTTAAACAAAGCTAATTGAATCAAATGTAAGTCAAATACATTCAACAAAGCTAATTGAATCAAATGAAAGTCAAACACATTCAAACAAAGCTAATCGAATCAAATGAAAGTCAAGCACATTCAAACAAAACTATTTTAATCGAATGAAAGTCAATTACATTCTACAAAGCTAATTGAATCAAATGAAAGTCAAACACATTCAAACAAAGCTATTTGAATCAAATGAAATTCAAATACATTCAACAAAGCAAATTGAATCAAATGAAAGTCAAACACATTCAAACAAAGCTATTTGAATCAAATGAAATTTAAACGCATTCGAACAAAGCTATTTGAATCAAATGTGAGTCAAATACATTTTACAAAGCTAATTGAATCAAATGAAAGTCAAACACATTTAAACAAAGCTAATTGAATCAAATGTAAGTCAAATACATTCAACAAAGCTAATTGAATCAAATGAAAGTCAAACACATTCAAACAAAGCTATTTGAATCAAATGAATGTCAAACACATTCAAACAAAGCTATTTTAATCGAATGAAAGTCAATTACATTCTACAAAGCTAATTGATTCAAATGAAAGTCAAACACATTCAAACAAAGCTATTTGATTCAAATGAATGTCAAACACATTCAAACAAAGCTATTTGAATCAAATGAAAGTCAAACACATTCAAACAAAGCTATTTTAATTAAATGAATGTCAAATACATTCTACAAAGCTAATTGAATCAAATGAAAGTCAAACACATTCAAACAAAGCTATTTGAAGAAAATGAAAGTCAAATACATTCTACAAAGCACATTGAAACAAATGAAAGTCAAACACGGTCAAACAAAGGTATTTGACTCAAATGAAAGTCAAATACATTCTACAAAGCTAATTGAATCAAATGAAAGTCAAACACATTCAAACAAAAATAATTGAATCAAATGGAAGTCAAGCACATTCAAACAAAGTTATTTGAATCAAATGAAATTCAAATACATTCAACAAAGCAAATTGAATCAAATGAAAGTCTAATACATTCTACAAAGCTAATTGAATTAAATTAAAGTAAAACACATTCAAACAAAGCTAATTGAATCAAATGAAAGTCAAACACATTCAAACAAAGATTTCGAATCAAATGAAAGTCAAATACATTCTACAAAGCTAATTGAATCAAATGAAAGTCAAACACATTCAAATAAAGCTATTTGAATCAAATGAAAGTCAAATACATTCTACAAAGCTAATTGAATCAAATGAAAGTCAAAAACATTCAAACAAAGCTATTTGAATCAAATGAGAGTCAAATAAATTCAAACAAAGCTAATTAAATCAAATAAAAGTAAAATACATTCTACAAAGCTAATTGAATCAAATGAAAGTCAAACACATTCAAACAAAGCCTTTTAAATCTAATGAAAGTCAAACACATTCAAACAAAGCTTTTTAATTTAAGTGAAAGTCAAACACATTCAAACAAAGCTATATAAATCAAATGAAAGTGAAATGCATTCTACAAAGCAAATTGAATTAAATGAAAATCAAACACATTCAAACAAAGCTATTTGAATCAAATGAAATTCAAATACATTCAACAAAGCAAATTGAATCAAATGAAAGTCAAATACATTCTACAAAGCTAATTGAATCAAATGAAAGTCAAACACATTCAAACAAAGCTATTTGAATCAACTGAAAGTCAAACACATTCAAACAAAGCTATTTGAATCAAATGAGAGTCAAATACATTCAAACAAAGCTAATTAAATCAAATAAAAGTCTAATACGTTCTACAAAGCTAATTGTATCAAATGAAAGTCAAACGCAATCAAATAAAGCTATTTGAGTCAAATGAAAGTCAAACACATTCAAACAACGTTGTTTAAATTAAATGAAAGTGAAATGTATTCTACAAAGCTAATTGAATCAAATGAAAGTAAAATGCATTCAAACAAAGCTATTTGAATCAAAAGAAAGTCAAATACATTCAACAAAGCTAATTGAATCAAATGAAAGTCAAACACATTCAAACAAAGCTATTTGAATCAAATGAAAGTCTAACACATTCAAACAAAGCTAATTGTATCAAATGAAAGTCAAACGCAATCAAATAAAACTATTTGAGTCAAATGAAAGTCAAACACATTCAAACAACGTTGTTTAAATTAAATTAAAGTGAAATGTATTCTACAAAGCTAATTGAATCAAATGAAAGTTAAATGCATTCAAACAAAGCTATTTGAATTAAATGAAAGTCAAATACATTCAACAAAGCTAATTGAATCAAATGAAAGTCAAACACATTCAAACAAAGCTAATTGAATCAGATGAAAGTCAAGCACATTCAAACAAAGCTATTTTAAGCAAATGAAAGTCAAATATATTCAACAAAGCTAATTAAATCAAATGAAAGTCAAACACATTCAAACAAAGCTATTTGAATCAATTGAAAGTCAAATACATTCTACAAAGCTGATGGAATCAAATGAAAGTCAAACACATTCAAACAAAGCTATTTGAATCAAATGAAAGTCAAATACGTTCTACAAAGCTAATTGTATCAAATGAAAGTCTAACGCAATCAAATAAAGCTATTTGAGTCATTTGAAAGTCAAACACATTCAAACAAAGTTGGTTAAATTAAATGAAAGTGAAATGTATTCTACAAAGCTAATTGAATCAAATGAAAGTTAAACGCATTCGAACAAAGCTATTTGAATCAAATGTGAGTCAAATACATTTTACAAAGCTAATTGAATCAAATGAAAGTCAAACACATTTAAACAAAGCTAATTGAATCAAATGTAAGTCAAATACATTCAACAAAGCTAATTGAATCAAATGAAAGTCAAACACATTCAAACAAAGCTAATCGAATCAAATGAAAGTCAAGCACATTCAAACAAAGCTATTTTAATCGAATGAAAGTCAATTACATTCTACAAAGCTAATTGAATCAAATGTAAGTCAAACACATTCAAACAAAGCTATTTGAATCAAATGAAATTCAAATACATTCAACAAAGCAAATTGAATCAAATGAAAGTCAAACACATTCAAACAAAGCTATTTGAATCAAATGAATGTCAAACACATTCAAACAAAGCTATTTGAATCAAATGAAAGTCAAACACATTCAAACAAAGCTATTTTAATTAAATGAATGTCAAATACATTCTACAAAGCTAATTGAATCAAATGAAAGTCAAACACATTCAAACAAAGCTATTTGAAGAAAATGAAAGTCAAATACATTCTACAAAGCACATTGAAACAAATGAAAGTCAAACACGGTCAAACAAAGGTATTTGACTCAAATGAAAGTCAAATACATTCTACAAAGCTAATTGAATCAAATGAAAGTCAAACACATTCAAACAAAAATAATTGAATCAAATGAAAGTCAAGCACATTCAAACAAAGCTATTTGAATCAAAAGAAATTCAAATACATTCAACAAAGCAAATTGAATCAAATGAAAGTCAAACACATTCAAACAAAGCTATTTGAATCAAATGAAAGTCCAACACATTCTAACAAAGCTATTTGAATCAAATGAGAGTCAAATACATTCAAACAAAGCTAATTAAATCAAATAAAAGTCTAATACATTCTACAAAGCTAATTGAATTAAATTAAAGTCAAACACATTCAAACAAAGCTAATTGAATCAAATGAAAGTCAAACACATTCAAACAAAGATTTCGTATCAAATGAAAGTCAAATACATTCTACAAAGCTAATTGAATCAAATGAAAGTCAAACACATTCAAATAAAGCTATTTGAATCAAATGAAAGTCAAATACATTCTACAAAGCTAATTGAATCAAATGAAAGTCAAAAACATTCAAACAAAGCTATTTGAATCAAATGAGAGTCAAATAAATTCAAACAAAGCTAATTAAATCAAATAAAAGTAAAATACATTCTACAAAGCTAATTGAATCAAATGAAAGTCAAACACATTCAAACAAAGCCTTTTAAATCTAATGAAAGTCAAAAACCTTCAAACAAAGCTTTTTAATTTAAGTGAAAGTCAAACACATTCAAACAAAGCTATATAAATCATATGAAAGTGAAATGCATTCTACAAAGCAAATTGAATTAAATGAAAATCAAACACATTCAAACAAAGCTATTTGAATCAAATGAAATTCAAATACATTCAACAAAGCAAATTGAATCAAATGAAAGTCAAACGCATTCAAACAAAGCTATTTGAATCAACTGAAAGTCAAACACATTCAAACAAAGCTATTTGAATCAAATGAGAGTCAAATACATTCAAACAAAGCTAATTAAATCAAATAAAAGTCTAATACGTTCTACAAAGCTAATTGTATCAAATGAAAGTCAAACGCAATCAAATAAAGCTATTTGAGTCAAATGAAAGTCAAACACATTCAAACAACGTTGTTTAAATTAAATGAAAGTGAAATGTATTCTACAAAGCTAATTGAATCAAATGAAAGTAAAATGCATTCAAACAAAGCTATTTGAATCAAAAGAAAGTCAAATACATTCAACAAAGCTAATTGAATCAAATGAAAGTCAAACACATTCAAACAAAGCTATTTGAATCAAATGAAAGTCTAACACATTCAAACAAAGCTAATTGTATCAAATGAAAGTCAAACGCAATCAAATAAAACTATTTGAGTCAAATGAAAGTCAAACACATTCAAACAACGTTGTTTAAATTAAATTAAAGTGAAATGTATTCTACAAAGCTAATTGAATCAAATGAAAGTTAAATGCATTCAAACAAAGCTATTTGAATTAAATGAAAGTCAAATACATTCAACAAAGCTAATTGAATCAAATGAAAGTCAAACACATTCAAACAAAGCTAATTGAATCAGATGAAAGTCAAGCACATTCAAACAAAGCTATTTTAAGCAAATGAAAGTCAAATACATTCAACAAAGCTAATTAAATCAAATGAAAGTCAAACACATTCAAACAAAGCTATTTGAATCAATTGAAAGTCAAATACATTCTACAAAGCTGATGGAATCAAATGAAAGTCAAACACATTCAAACAAAGTTATTTGAATCAAATGAAAGTCAAATACGTTCTACAAAGCTAATTGTATCAAATGAAAGTCTAACGCAATCAAATAAAGCTATTTGAGTCATTTGAAAGTCAAACACATTCAAACAAAGTTGGTTAAATTAAATGAAAGTGAAATGTATTCTACAAAGCTAATTGAATCAAATGAAAGTTAAACGCATTCGAACAAAGCTATTTGAATCAAATGTGAGTCAAATACATTTTACAAAGCTAATTGAATCAAATGAAAGTCGAACACATTTAAACAAAGCTAATTGAATCAAATGTAAGTCAAATACATTCAACAAAGCTAATTGAATCAAATGAAAGTCAAACACATTCAAACAAAGCTAATCGAATCAAATGAAAGTCAAGCACATTCAAACAAAGCTATTTTAATCGAATGAAAGTCAATTACATTCTACAAAGCTAATTGAATCAAATGAAAGTCAAACACATTCAAACAAAGCTATTTGAATCAAATGAAATTCAAATACATTCAACAAAGCAAATTGAATCAAATGAAAGTCAAACACATTCAAACAAAGCTATTTGAATCAAATGAATGTCAAACACATTCAAACAAAGCTATTTGAATCAAATGAAAGTCAAACACATTCAAACAAAGCTATTTTAATTAAATGAATGTCAAATACATTCTACAAAGCTAATTGAATCAAATGAAAGTCAAACACATTCAAACAAAGCTATTTGAAGAAAATGAAAGTCAAATACATTCTACAAAGCACATTGAAACAAATGAAAGTCAAACACGGTCAAACAAAGGTATTTGACTCAAATGAAAGTCAAATACATTCTACAAAGCTAATTGAATCAAATGAAAGTCAAACACATTCAAACAAAAATAATTGAATCAAATGAAAGTCAAGCACATTCAAACAAAGTTATTTGAATCAAATGAAATTCAAATACATTCAACAAAGCAAATTGAATCAAATGAAAGTCTAATACATTCTACAAAGCTAATTGAATTAAATTAAAGTAAAACACATTCAAACAAAGCTAATTGAATCAAATGAAAGTCAAACACATTCAAACAAAGATTTCGAATCAAATGAAAGTCAAATACATTCTACAAAGCTAATTGAATCAAATGAAAGTCAAACACATTCAAATAAAGCTATTTGAATCAAATGAAAGTCAAATACATTCTACAAAGCTAATTGAATCAAATGAAAGTCAAACACATTCAAACAAAGCTAATTAAATCAAATAAAAGTAAAATACATTCTACAAAGCTAATTGAATCAAATGAAAGTCAAACACATTCAAATAAATCCTTTTAAATCTAATGAAAGTCAAACACATTCAAACAAAGAATTTTAATTTAAGTGAAAGTCAAACACATTCAAACAAAGCTATATAAATCAAATGAAAAAGAAATGCATTCTACAAAGCAAATTGAATTAAATGAAAATCAAACACATTCAAACAAAGCTATTAGAATCAAATGACAGTCAAATACATTCTACAAAGCTAATTGAATCAAATGAAAGTCAAACACATTCAAACAAAGCTATTTGAATCAAATGAAAGTCTAACACATTCAAACAAAGCTATTTGAATCAAATGAGAGTCAAATACATTCAAACAAAGCTAATTAAATCAAATAAAAGTCTAATACGTTCTACAAAGCTAATTGTATCAAATGAAAGTCAAACGCAATCAAATAAAACTATTTGAGTCAAATAAAAGTCAAACACATTCAAACAACGTTGTTTAAATTAAATGAAAGTGAAATGTATTCTACAAAGCTAATTGAATCAAATGAAAGTTAAATGCATTCAAACAAAGCTATTTGAATTAAATGAAAGTCAAATACATTCAACAAAGCTAATTGAATCAAATGAAAGTCAAACACATTCAAACAAAGCTAATTGAATCAGATGAAAGTCAAGCACATTCAAACAAAGCTATTTTAAGCAAATGAAAGTCAAATACATTCAACAAAGCTAATTAAATCAAATGAAAGTCAAACATATTCAAACAAAGCTATTTGAATCAATTGAAAGTCAAATACATTCTACAAAGCTGATGGAATCAAATGAAAGTCAAACACATTCAAACAAAGCTATTTGAATCAAATGAAAGTCAAATACGTTCTACAAAGCTAATTGTATCAAATGAAAGTCTAACGCAATCAAATAAAGCTATTTGAGTCAAATGAAAGTCAAACACATTCAAACAAAGTTGGTTAAATTAAATGAAAGTGAAATGTATTTGTTGTAGCCAAGCCTAACAACTTGGTTATGGACATTTCTTTGGTTCAAGACGTAGCATCATGTATTGGTGCTATGCATTCTATCCTTGGGCAGCAAGATATTCAACCCCTTGAATTTCTTGTTGTTCTTATTAACTAGTTTATTCTAGTTCTTTTTATGCTTTGAATAAATTGTAAACTTTAGTCATTTTAAGTTTGCAAATTAGTTATATTTTTTCTTAGTTCTTTTTAGCTGATTTTAGTTCGAAAAATATTGTCACATTCACACAAAAGTACAAGTGCAAAGATACATCAAAATGGCAGCCATTTAAGCTTGGAATCCGAAATTCTTTTACAAGGAATTTCAAAGCTTTAACTTGGGTGTTACAATCAGCATCAATGAGGAGTTACAAGCTTTCATTTGAGTCTTCAAGTGGCCGTTTATTTCAGCCAGCAACTGGTACATTCAAGAGGCGTCCAAGTACATCCTTGACCACATACATTCAAGCTTAATTCAAGGCTTGAAACAAGGAGGAGTTACACTTCACTTGCTGTTTGAATTGGGCGTGAAAAGGGGAGCTGTTTCATCTCCAAGCTGCTGCTTTGTGGGCGTGAATCAAGGGGGTGTTATACTCTCTTGTTTCTGATTTTATTTCACTCATAACTTGGAGGTTACAAACCGCCATTTGCTCTTGATGTATCTAGTTAAGTAAGGCTTCTTTTATTAATGTATCTAGACAACAAAAGCTGAAATGTACTTAGCTTTAGTTTAGGCGTGTAACAAGTGAGCTGAACAGCCACTTAAGTTAGCTTGTACTTAAGGATGCTTGTTTACTATAAATAGCAAGCAAATGTGAATGAAAAAATCAGATTATTTCGAACAAAAAAAACTTGTCTTACATTCGTTTCTTGGATTAGAAACAAAAACCTGAAATTCTTGGATTTGGAATTTCGTTTCCTTTGCTTAGTTAGCTAGTTTAGGCTACTAGTTGGCTTGTGATCTTAGGAATCCAAAACGTTTCTTAGTGGTGTGACTGTATCTAAGAAGCCTTTGGTTCTTTAGCCTTATCTATCCCTTGGTTTATCCCTTGTGTATTTCGAGTGTTACTCCAAATATACAACAGTATTCTACAAAGCTAATTGAATCAAATGAAAGTTAAACGCATTCGAACAAAGCTATTTGAATCAAATGAGAGTCAAATACATTTTACAAAGCTAATTGAATCAAATGAAAGTCAAACACATTTAAACAAAGCTAATTGAATCAAATGTAAGTCAAATACATTCAACAAAGCTAATTGAATCAAATGAAAGTCAAACACATTCAAACAAAGCTAATCGAATCAAATGAAAGTCAAGCACATTCAAACAAAGCTATTTTACTCAAATGAATGTCAAATACATTCTACAAAGCTAATTGAATCAAATGAATGTCAAACACATTCAAACAAAGCTATTTGAATCAAATGAAAGTCAAACACATTCAAACAAAGCTATTTTAATTAAATGAATGTCAAATACATTCTACAAAGCTAATTGAATCAAATGAAAGTCAAACACATTCAAACAAAGCTATTTGAAGAAAATGAAAGTCAAATACATTCTACAAAGCACATTGAAACAAATGAAAGTCAAACACGGTCAAACAAAGGTATTTAACTCAAATGAAAGTCAAATACATTCTACAAAGCTAATTGAATCAAATGAAAGTCAAACACATTCAAACAAAGCTATTTGAATCAAATGAAAGTCAAACACATTCAAACAAAGCTATTTGAATCAAATGAGAGTCAAATACATTCAAACAAAGCTAATTAAATCAAATAAAAGTCTAATACATTCTACAAAGCTAATTGAATTAAATTAAAGTCAAACACATTCAAACAAAGCTAATTGAATCAAATGAAAGTCAAACACATTCAAACAAAGCTAATTGAATCAGATGAAAGTCAAGCACATTCAAACAAAGCTATTTTAAGCAAATGAAAGTCAAATACATTCAACAAAGCTAATTAAATCAAATGAAAGTCAAACATATTCAAACAAAGCTATTTGAATCAATTGAAAGTCAAATACATTCTACAAAGCTGATGGAATCAAATGAAAGTCAAACACATTCAAACAAAGCTATTTGAATCAAATGAAAGTCAAATACGTTCTACAAAGCTAATTGTATCAAATGAAAGTCTAACGCAATCAAATAAAGCTATTTGAGTCAAATGAAAGTCAAACACATTCAAACAAAGTTGGTTAAATTAAATGAAAGTGAAATGTATTCTACAAAGCTAATTGAATCAAATGAAAGTTAAACGCATTCGAACAAAGCTATTTGAATCAAATGAGAGTCAAATACATTTTACAAAGCTAATTGAATCAAATGAAAGTCAAACACATTTAAACAAAGCTAATTGAATCAAATGTAAGTCAAATACATTCGACAAAGCTAATTGAATCAAATGAAAGTCAAACACATTCAAACAAAGCTAATCGAATCAAATGAAAGTCAAGCACATTCAAACAAAGCTATTTTAACCAAATGAATGTCAAATACATTCTACAAAGCTAATTGAATCAAATGCATGTCAAACACATTCAAACAAAGCTATTTGAATCAAATGAAAGTCAAACACATATAAACAAAGCTATTTTAATTAAATGAATGTCAAATACATTCTACCAAGCTAATTGAATCAAATGAAAGTCAAACACATTCAAACAAAGCTATTTGAAGAAAATGAAAGTCAAATACATTCTACAAAGCAAATTGAATTAAATGAAAATCAAACACATTCAAACAAAGCTATTAGAATCAAATGACAGTCAAATACATTCTACAAAGCTAATTGAATCAAATGAAAGTCAAACACATTCAAACAAAGCTATTTGAATCAAATGAAAGTCTAACACATTCAAACAAAGCTATTTGAATCAAATGAGAGTCAAATACATTCAAACAAAGCTAATTAAATCAAATAAAAGTCTAATACGTTCTACAAAGCTAATTGTATCAAATGAAAGTCAAACGCAATCAAATAAAACTATTTGAGTCAAATAAAAGTCAAACACATTCAAACAACGTTGTTTAAATTAAATGAAAGTGAAATGTATTCTACAAAGCTAATTGAATCAAATGAAAGTTAAATGCATTCAAACAAAGCTATTTGAATTAAATGAAAGTCAAATACATTCAACAAAGCTAATTGAATCAAATGAAAGTCAAACACATTCAAACAAAGCTAATTGAATCAGATGAAAGTCAAGCACATTCAAACAAAGCTATTTTAAGCAAATGAAAGTCAAATACATTCAACAAAGCTAATTAAATCAAATGAAAGTCAAACATATTCAAACAAAGCTATTTGAATCAATTGAAAGTCAAATACATTCTACAAAGCTGATGGAATCAAATGAAAGTCAAACACATTCAAACAAAGCTATTTGAATCAAATGAAAGTCAAATACGTTCTACAAAGCTAATTGTATCAAATGAAAGTCTAACGCAATCAAATAAAGCTATTTGAGTCAAATGAAAGTCAAACACATTCAAACAAAGTTGGTTAAATTAAATGAAAGTGAAATGTATTTGTTGTAGCCAAGCCTAACAACTTGGTTATGGACATTTCTTTGGTTCAAGACGTAGCATCATGTATTGGTGCTATGCATTCTATCCTTGGGCAGCAAGATATTCAACCCCTTGAATTTCTTGTTGTTCTTATTAACTAGTTTATTCTAGTTCTTTTTATGCTTTGAATAAATTGTAAACTTTAGTCATTTTAAGTTTGCAAATTAGTTATATTTTTTCTTAGTTCTTTTTAGCTGATTTTAGTTCGAAAAATATTGTCACATTCACACAAAAGTACAAGTGCAAAGATACATCAAAATGGCAGCCATTTAAGCTTGGAATCCGAAATTCTTTTACAAGGAATTTCAAAGCTTTAACTTGGGTGTTACAATCAGCATCAATGAGGAGTTACAAGCTTTCATTTGAGTCTTCAAGTGGCCGTTTATTTCAGCCAGCAACTGGTACATTCAAGAGGCGTCCAAGTACATCCTTGACCACATACATTCAAGCTTAATTCAAGGCTTGAAACAAGGAGGAGTTACACTTCACTTGCTGTTTGAATTGGGCGTGAAAAGGGGAGCTGTTTCATCTCCAAGCTGCTGCTTTGTGGGCGTGAATCAAGGGGGTGTTATACTCTCTTGTTTCTGATTTTATTTCACTCATAACTTGGAGGTTACAAACCGCCATTTGCTCTTGATGTATCTAGTTAAGTAAGGCTTCTTTTATTAATGTATCTAGACAACAAAAGCTGAAATGTACTTAGCTTTAGTTTAGGCGTGTAACAAGTGAGCTGAACAGCCACTTAAGTTAGCTTGTACTTAAGGATGCTTGTTTACTATAAATAGCAAGCAAATGTGAATGAAAAAATCAGATTATTTCGAACAAAAAAAACTTGTCTTACATTCGTTTCTTGGATTAGAAACAAAAACCTGAAATTCTTGGATTTGGAATTTCGTTTCCTTTGCTTAGTTAGCTAGTTTAGGCTACTAGTTGGCTTGTGATCTTAGGAATCCAAAACGTTTCTTAGTGGTGTGACTGTATCTAAGAAGCCTTTGGTTCTTTAGCCTTATCTATCCCTTGGTTTATCCCTTGTGTATTTCGAGTGTTACTCCAAATATACAACAGTATTCTACAAAGCTAATTGAATCAAATGAAAGTTAAACGCATTCGAACAAAGCTATTTGAATCAAATGAGAGTCAAATACATTTTACAAAGCTAATTGAATCAAATGAAAGTCAAACACATTTAAACAAAGCTAATTGAATCAAATGTAAGTCAAATACATTCAACAAAGCTAATTGAATCAAATGAAAGTCAAACACATTCAAACAAAGCTAATCGAATCAAATGAAAGTCAAGCACATTCAAACAAAGCTATTTTACTCAAATGAATGTCAAATACATTCTACAAAGCTAATTGAATCAAATGAATGTCAAACACATTCAAACAAAGCTATTTGAATCAAATGAAAGTCAAACACATTCAAACAAAGCTATTTTAATTAAATGAATGTCAAATACATTCTACAAAGCTAATTGAATCAAATGAAAGTCAAACACATTCAAACAAAGCTATTTGAAGAAAATGAAAGTCAAATACATTCTACAAAGCACATTGAAACAAATGAAAGTCAAACACGGTCAAACAAAGGTATTTAACTCAAATGAAAGTCAAATACATTCTACAAAGCTAATTGAATCAAATGAAAGTCAAACACATTCAAACAAAGCTATTTGAATCAAATGAAAGTCAAACACATTCAAACAAAGCTATTTGAATCAAATGAGAGTCAAATACATTCAAACAAAGCTAATTAAATCAAATAAAAGTCTAATACATTCTACAAAGCTAATTGAATTAAATTAAAGTCAAACACATTCAAACAAAGCTAATTGAATCAAATGAAAGTCAAACACATTCAAACAAAGCTAATTGAATCAGATGAAAGTCAAGCACATTCAAACAAAGCTATTTTAAGCAAATGAAAGTCAAATACATTCAACAAAGCTAATTAAATCAAATGAAAGTCAAACATATTCAAACAAAGCTATTTGAATCAATTGAAAGTCAAATACATTCTACAAAGCTGATGGAATCAAATGAAAGTCAAACACATTCAAACAAAGCTATTTGAATCAAATGAAAGTCAAATACGTTCTACAAAGCTAATTGTATCAAATGAAAGTCTAACGCAATCAAATAAAGCTATTTGAGTCAAATGAAAGTCAAACACATTCAAACAAAGTTGGTTAAATTAAATGAAAGTGAAATGTATTCTACAAAGCTAATTGAATCAAATGAAAGTTAAACGCATTCGAACAAAGCTATTTGAATCAAATGAGAGTCAAATACATTTTACAAAGCTAATTGAATCAAATGAAAGTCAAACACATTTAAACAAAGCTAATTGAATCAAATGTAAGTCAAATACATTCGACAAAGCTAATTGAATCAAATGAAAGTCAAACACATTCAAACAAAGCTAATCGAATCAAATGAAAGTCAAGCACATTCAAACAAAGCTATTTTAACCAAATGAATGTCAAATACATTCTACAAAGCTAATTGAATCAAATGCATGTCAAACACATTCAAACAAAGCTATTTGAATCAAATGAAAGTCAAACACATATAAACAAAGCTATTTTAATTAAATGAATGTCAAATACATTCTACCAAGCTAATTGAATCAAATGAAAGTCAAACACATTCAAACAAAGCTATTTGAAGAAAATGAAAGTCAAATACATTCTACAAAGCACATTGAAACAAATGAAAGTCAAACACGGTCAAACAAAGGTATTTAACTCAACTGAAAGTCAAATACATTCAACAAAGCTAATTGAATCAAATGAAAGTCAAACTCATTCAAACAAAGCTATTTGAATCAAATGAAAGTCTAACACATTCAAACAAAGGTATTTGAATCAAATGAGAGTCAAATACATTCAAACAAAGCTAATTAAATCAAATAAAAGTCTAATACGTTCTAAAAGCTAATTGTATCAAATGAAAGTCAAACGCAATCAAATAAAGCTATTTGAGTCAAATGAAAGTCAAACACATTCAAACAACGTTGTTTAAATTAAATGAAAGTGAAATGTATTCTACAAAGCTAATTTAATCAAATGAAAGTTAAATGAATTCAAACAAAGCTATTTGAATCAAATGAAAGTCAAATACATTCAACAAAGCTAATTGAATCAAATGAAAGTCAAACACATTCAAACAAAGCTAATTGAATCAGATGAAAGTCAAGCGCATTCAAACAAAGCTATTTTAAGCAAATGAAAGTCAAATACATTCAACAAAGCTAATTAAATCAAATGAAAGTCAAACACATTTAAACAAAGCTATTTGAATCAAATGAAAGTCAAATACATTCTACAAAGCACATTGAAACAAATGAAAGTCAAACACGGTCAAACAAAGGTATTTGACTCAAATGAAAGTCAAATACATTCTACAAAGCTAATTGAATCAAATGAAAGTCAAACACATTCAAACAAAAATAATTGAATCAAATGAAAGTCAAGCACATTCAAACAAAGCTAATTAAATCAAATAAAAGTCTAATACATTCTACAAAGCTAATTAAATTAAATTAAAGTCAAACACATTCAAACAAAGCTAATTGAATCAAATGAAAGTCAAACACATTCAAACAAAGATTTCGAATCAAATGAAAGTCAAATACATTCTACAAAGCTAATTGAATCAAATGAAAGTCAAACACATTCAAATAAAGCTATTTGAATCAAATGAAAGTCAAATACATTCTACAAAGCTAATTGAATCAAATGAAAGTCAAAAACATTCAAACAAAGCTGTTTGAATCAAATGAGAGTCTAACACATTCAAACAAAGCTATTTGAATCAAATGAGAGTCAAATACATTCAAACAAAGCTAATTAAATCAAATAAAAGTCTAATACGTTCTACAAAGCTAATTGTATCAAATGAAAGTCAAACGCAATCAAATAAAACTATTTGAGTCAAATGAAAGTCAAACACATTCAAACAACGTTGTTTAAATTAAATTAAAGTGAAATGTATTCTACAAAGCTAATTGAATCAAATGAAAGTTAAATGCATTCAAACAAAGCTATTTGAATTAAATGAAAGTCAAATACATTCAACAAAGCTAATTGAATCAAATGAAAGTCAAACACATTCAAACAAAGCTAATTGAATCAGATGAAAGTCAAGCACATTCAAACAAAGCTATTTTAAGCAAATGAAAGTCAAATACATTCAACAAAGCTAATTAAATCAAATGAAAGTCAAACACATTCAAACAAAGCTATTTGAATCAATTGAAAGTCAAATACATTCTACAAAGCTGATGGAATCAAATGAAAGTCAAACACATTCAAACAAAGTTATTTGAATCAAATGAAAGTCAAATACGTTCTACAAAGCTAATTGTATCAAATGAAAGTCTAACGCAATCAAATAAAGCTATTTGAGTCATTTGAAAGTCAAACACATTCAAACAAAGTTGGTTAAATTAAATGAAAGTGAAATGTATTCTACAAAGCTAATTGAATCAAATGAAAGTTAAACGCATTCGAACAAAGCTATTTGAATCAAATGTGAGTCAAATACATTTTACAAAGCTAATTGAATCAAATGAAAGTCGAACACATTTAAACAAAGCTAATTGAATCAAATGTAAGTCAAATACATTCAACAAAGCTAATTGAATCAAATGAAAGTCAAACACATTCAAACAAAGCTAATCGAATCAAATGAAAGTCAAGCACATTCAAACAAAGCTATTTTAATCGAATGAAAGTCAATTACATTCTACAAAGCTAATTGAATCAAATGAAAGTCAAACACATTCAAACAAAGCTATTTGAATCAAATGAAATTCAAATATGTTGTAGCCAAGCCTAACAACTTGGTTATGGACATTTCGTTGGTTCAAGATGTAGCATCATGCGTTGGTGCTATGCATTCTATCATTGGGCAGCAAGATATTCAACCACTTGAATTTCTTGTTGTTCTTATTAATTAGTTCGTTAACTAGTTCGTTTTACTTCTTTTATGCTTTGAATAAGTTGTAAACTTTAATCTTATTTTAAGTTTGCAAATTAGTTATGCTCTTTAGTTCTTTTAGCTGAACATGTAATGTTACATTCACACATCAAGTACAAGATCAAGATGCATCACAAAAGCAGCCGTTTAAGCTTGTGAAGAAGGCATAAAATCCGAAACTAATTTGGAGGTATTTTAAGGCTTTAACTTGGGTGTTACAATCAGCTTCAATGAGGAGTTACAAGCTTTAAAATGAGCCTTCAAGTGGCCGTTTATTTCAGCCAGCAATGGGTACATTCAAGAGGCGTCCAAGTACATCCTTGTCTACATACATTCAAGCTTAATTCAAGGCTTGAAACAAGGGGAGTTACACTTCACTTGCTGTTTGAATTTGGGCGTGAAAAGGGGAGCCGTTACAACTCCAAGTTGCTGCTTTGATTGGCGTGAATCAAGGGGGGGTTATACTCTCTTGTTTCTGATTTTATTTCACTCATAATTTGGAGGTTACAAACCGTCATTTGCTCTTGATGTATCTAGCTAAGTAAGGCTTCTTTTATTAATGTATCTAGACTACAAAAAGCTGATATGTACTTAGTTGGACGTGTAACAAGTGAGCTTTAAGCCACTTGACTTAGCTTGTACTTAAGATGCTTGCTCACTATAAATAGCAAGCAAATGTGAATGAAAAATCAGATTATTGCAAACAAAAAAAACTTGTCTTACATTCGTTTCTTGGATTAGAAACAAAAACCTGAAATTCTTGGATTTGGAATTTCGTTTCCTTTGCTTAGTTAGCTAGTTTAGGCTACTAGTTGGCTTGTGATCTTAGGAATCCAAAACGTTTCTTAGTGGTGTGACTTTATCTAAGAAGCCTTTGGTTCTTTAGCCTTATCTATCCCTTGGTTTATCCCTTGTGTATTTCGAGTGTTACTCCAAATATACAACATTTGGCGCTAGAAGGAGGGGGGTCTAGCAAACAAATACCCAAACACAATACCCCAAACACATACCCAAACACAAACCATGGCCGACATCCCACCCCCTAATTGGCAAGAATATGTCAATAAGGTTGCACAAGAGAAAGAAGATATGGAGCAACGAATGCAATATTTGCAAGAATGCTTGGTGGTTCGACGCACACTTAGCAATATGGTTGGCAAAGAAGGAAGTTTGCAACGTGAGTCAATCTTTCACACTCGTTGCACCATTGGTGGAAAGGTATGTACATTGATTATTGATGGAGGTAGTTGTACCAATGTAGCTTCACAAGTAATGATAGACAAGCTGAAACTTAAAACCGTCCCTCACCCTAAACCTTATGTGATTCAATGGCTAAATCATGGAAAAGGAATTCAAGTAACACAACAAGTCTTGTTATCATTTAGCATTGGTAAAACTTATGAGGAAGAATTGTGGTGTGATGTTATACCTATGGATGCATGTCATATTTTACTTGGTAGACCTTGGTTATTTGATAGGCGTGTGATGCATGATGGGTATAAAAACACATATTCCTTCACTAAGGATGGACGGAAAATACTTCTTACCCCCCTAAACCTCAAAAACGATCACCCCATATCCACACCCCCTACTTACCTTACCACTCTCATAAAATCAGAATTGCATGAGTATAAAGCTCACAAACCATTCATTTTAAGCCAACTTGATGTCCCTTCCAAACCGTCACAAGAAGAGCCACACCCACTCCTCACCCCTCTTCTCAAAACCTTTTCCCATGTTTTCCCCGAAGACATTCCCCATGGCTTACCCCCAAAACGTGACATACAACACAAAATTGATCTTGTTCCCGGATCAATGCTCCCAAACAAACCGGCCTATAGAACCACTCCAAAAGAAACCGAAGAGATTAAGCGGCAAGTGGAAGAATTACTATCCAAGGGTCTTATTCGTAAGTCTCTTAGTCCATGTGCTTGTCCTACTTTGATTGTGCCTAAGAAGAATGGAGAATGGAGAATGTGTGTTGATAGTAGGTCAATCAATAAAATCACTATCAAGTACCGGTTTCCTATTCCAAGGTTGAATGATTTACTTGATGATTTGCATGGTTCTAAAGTGTTCTCTAAAATTGATTTGAGAAGTGGCTATCATCAAATTCGAATTTTCGAAGGAGATGAATGGAAAACCGCTTTCAAGACAAAGGAGGGCCTCTATGAATGGCTTGTGATGCCATTTGGTTTGTCTAATGCACCATCTACATTTATGCGCCTTATGAATCAGGTTATGCAACCTTTCATGGGTAAATTTGTTGTAGTTTATTTTGATGACATTTTGGTGTATAGTAGGGAGGAAGAAGAGCATTCTATGCATTTGCAACAGGTTTTTGAAGCCCTTGAACGTGAGAAGTTGTATGGTAACTTAGAGAAGTGTCATTTCTTCACTTCCCAAGTTATTTTTCTTGGCTTCAAAGTTTCATCACAAGGCATTGAAGTTGATGAAAAGAAAGTTGCTGCAATTCGTGAGTGGCCTACGCCACAAACCGTTCAACAAGTTCGAAGCTTTCATGGACTTGCTTCTTTCTATAGAAGATTTGTACGGAACTTTAGCACTCTCATGGCACCTATCACGGAACTAACTAAAAATCAGAAGTTAGTTTGGAATGATAAGGCTCAAAAGGCCTTTGATGAGGTAAAACATCAACTTACTAGTGCACCTATTCTTGCTTTGCCTAACTTTGATGAAGTTTTTGAAGTTGAGTGCGATGCTAGTGGAGTTGGTATTGGTGCTGTTTTGTCACAAGTTGGGCGTCCCCTTGCCTACTTTAGTGAAAAACTCAATGAAGCACAACGGAAGTATAGCACCTATGATAAGGAGTTCTTTGCTCTTGTTCGTGCTTTGGACCATTGGAGGCATTACCTCATTTCCAAGGAGTTCATCCTTCATTCGGATCATGAAGCCCTCAAATATCTTCAAAGCCAACAAAAACTCCAACCTCGCCATGCCAAATGGGTGGAGTATTTGCAAGCTTTTCATTTCGTGATCAAGCATAGGAGAGGCGCCATGAACAAAGGAGCTGATGCGCTTTCAAGGAGATATACACTCTTGAATTCTTTCAAAGCAAGGGTGATTAGTGTTGATGATGTAAAAGCAAGTTACCACAATGATCATGACTTTGGTGATTTGTTTTTAAAATGTTCTAATCATGCTTACAAAGATTATTACATTTTAGATGGCTATTTGTTCAAAGGAAACAGGTTGTGCATTCCAAGATCAAGCCTAAGAGAATCTCTTATCAAAGAGTTTCATGAAGGAGGAATGGCGGGACACTTTGGCATAGAGAAGACTACTCTTCTTATCCAAGAATACTTTCATTGGCCTAGGTTGGTCCGTGATGTGGAGTTCATTGTGAAAAGATGCGTGATATGTCAAAAGGCCAAGAGTCATAGTCTACCTCAAGGCTATCTTTTGCCCTTACCTATTCCACAAGCACCATGGGAAGATATTAGTCTTGATTTCGTTGTGGGACTTCCTATCACCCAACGAAAGAAAGATTCTATAATGGTTGTTGTTGATCGATTTTCTAAAATGGCTCATTTTATTGCTTGTCATACAACTTATGATGCTACTCATGTTGCTAACTTGTTTTTCAATGAGATTGTTCGTTTACATGGTGTACCTAAATCCATGGTGAGTGATCGTGATCCAAAATTTCTAAGTCATTTTTGGCTTACATTATGGAGGAAGATGGGCACGAAATTGAACTTTAGCACTTCAAGTCATCCTCAAACAGATGGCCAAACCGAAGTGACTAATAGAACTTTGGGATCCTTGTTGCGTTCTTTGGCTACTAAACGTCCCAAGCAATGGGAAGAGATGCTTCCTCATGCGGAGTTTGCTTACAATCGTGTGCCTAGCAAGACAACAGGTTTGAGTCCTTTTGAAGTGGTGTATGGATTCAATCCGTGCACTCCTATTGACCTCACTCCCATTCCCTCACCAAACAAGTTCAGCAATGATGCCGAGGTGCGCGCAAAAGAAATCAAGTCTATGCATGAGCAAGTTCGTTCCAAAATTGAACAAACTAATGCAAAGACTAAGGCATACTATGACAAGAAAAGAAAGGAGGTCCGTTTTCAGCCCGGTGACTTAGTTTGGATTCATCTTCGAAAGGAAAGATTTCCTTCCAAAAGACGGTCCAAGGTTAGTCCTCGTAGTGATGGTCCATTTGCCATTGTTGAAAAGGTGAATGATAATGCTTACAAGGTTGAGTTGCCCGGAGATTATGGTGTTTCTAGCACCTTTAATGTGGCTGATTTGTCACCTTATTATGATGAGTTTGAAGAGTTGCCGAGTTTGAGGGCAAACTCTTTTCAAGAAGGGGGGAATGTTGTAGCCAAGCCTAACAACTTGGTTATGGACATTTCGTTGGTTCAAGATGTATCATCATGCGTTGGTGCTATGCATTCTATCATTGGGCAGCAAGATATTCAACCACTTGAATTTCTTGTTGTTCTTATTAATTAGTTCGTTAACTAGTTCGTTTTACTTCTTTTATGCTTTGAATAAGTTGTAAACTTTAATCTTATTTTAAGTTTGCAAATTAGTTATGCTCTTTAGTTCTTTTAGCTGAACATGTAATGTTACATTCACACATCAAGTACAAGATCAAGATGCATCACAAAAGCAGCCGTTTAAGCTTGTGAAGAAGGCATAAAATCCGAAACTAATTTGGAGGTATTTTAAGGCTTTAACTTGGGTGTTACAATCAGCTTCAATGAGGAGTTACAAGCTTTAAAATGAGCCTTCAAGTGGCCGTTTATTTCAGCCAGCAATGGGTACATTCAAGAGGCGTCCAAGTACATCCTTGTCTACATACATTCAAGCTTAATTCAAGGCTTGAAACAAGGGGGAGTTACACTTCACTTGCTGTTTGAATTTGGGCGTGAAAAGGGGAGCCGTTACAACTCCAAGTTGCTGCTTTGATTGGCGTGAATCAAGGGGGGGTTATACTCTCTTGTTTCTGATTTTATTTCACTCATAATTTGGAGGTTACAAACCGTCATTTGCTCTTGATGTATCTAGCTAAGTAAGGCTTCTTTTATTAATGTATCTAGACTACAAAAAGCTGATATGTACTTAGTTGGACGTGTAACAAGTGAGCTTTAAGCCACTTGACTTAGCTTGTACTTAAGATGCTTGCTCACTATAAATAGCAAGCAAATGTGAATGAAAAATCAGATTATTGCAAACAAAAAAAACTTGTCTTACATTCGTTTCTTGGATTAGAAACAAAAACCTGAAATTCTTGGATTTGGAATTTCGTTTCCTTTGCTTAGTTAGCTAGTTTAGGCTACTAGTTGGCTTGTGATCTTAGGAATCCAAAACGTTTCTTAGTGGTGTGACTTTATCTAAGAAGCCTTTGGTTCTTTAGCCTTATCTATCCCTTGGTTTATCCCTTGTGTATTTCGAGTGTTACTCCAAATATACAACAAAATACATTCAACAAAGCAAATTGAATCAAATGAAAGTCAAACACATTCAAACAAAGCTATTTGAATCAAATGAATGTCAAACACATTCAAACAAAGCTATTTGAATCAAATGAAAGTCAAACACATTCAAACAAAGCTATTTTAATTAAATGAATGTCAAATACATTCTACAAAGCTAATTGAATCAAATGAAAGTCAAACACATTCAAACAAAGCTATTTGAAGAAAATGAAAGTCAAATACATTCTACAAAGCACATTGAAACAAATGAAAGTCAAACACGGTCAAACAAAGGTATTTAACTCAAATGAAAGTCAAATACATTCTACAAAGCTAATTGAATCAAATGAAAGTCAAACACATTCAAACAAAGCTATTTGAATCAAATGAAAGTCAAACACATTCAAACAAAGCTATTTGAATCAAATGAGAGTCAAATACATTCAAACAAAGCTAATTAAATCAAATAAAAGTCTAATACATTCTACAAAGCTAATTGAATTAAATTAAAGTCAAACACATTCAAACAAAGCTAATTGAATCAAATGAAAGTCAAACACATTCAAACAAAGCTAATTGAATCAGATGAAAGTCAAGCACATTCAAACAAAGCTATTTTAAGCAAATGAAAGTCAAATACATTCAACAAAGCTAATTAAATCAAATGAAAGTCAAACATATTCAAACAAAGCTATTTGAATCAATTGAAAGTCAAATACATTCTACAAAGCTGATGGAATCAAATGAAAGTCAAACACATTCAAACAAAGCTATTTGAATCAAATGAAAGTCAAATACGTTCTACAAAGCTAATTGTATCAAATGAAAGTCTAACGCAATCAAATAAAGCTATTTGAGTCAAATGAAAGTCAAACACATTCAAACAAAGTTGGTTAAATTAAATGAAAGTGAAATGTATTCTACAAAGCTAATTGAATCAAATGAAAGTTAAACGCATTCGAACAAAGCTATTTGAATCAAATGAGAGTCAAATACATTTTACAAAGCTAATTGAATCAAATGAAAGTCAAACACATTTAAACAAAGCTAATTGAATCAAATGTAAGTCAAATACATTCGACAAAGCTAATTGAATCAAATGAAAGTCAAACACATTCAAACAAAGCTAATCGAATCAAATGAAAGTCAAGCACATTCAAACAAAGCTATTTTAACCAAATGAATGTCAAATACATTCTACAAAGCTAATTGAATCAAATGAATGTCAAACACATTCAAACAAAGCTATTTGAATCAAATGAAAGTCAAACACATATAAACAAAGCTATTTTAATTAAATGAATGTCAAATACATTCTACCAAGCTAATTGAATCAAATGAAAGTCAAACACATTCAAACAAAGCTATTTGAAGAAAATGAAAGTCAAATACATTCTACAAAGCACATTGAAACAAATGAAAGTCAAACACGGTCAAACAAAGGTATTTAACTCAACTGAAAGTCAAATACATTCAACAAAGCTAATTGAATCAAATGAAAGTCAAACTCATTCAAACAAAGCTATTTGAATCAAATGAAAGTCTAACACATTCAAACAAAGGTATTTGAATCAAATGAGAGTCAAATACATTCAAACAAAGCTAATTAAATCAAATAAAAGTCTAATACGTTCTAAAAGCTAATTGTATCAAATGAAAGTCAAACGCAATCAAATAAAGCTATTTGAGTCAAATGAAAGTCAAACACATTCAAACAACGTTGTTTAAATTAAATGAAAGTGAAATGTATTCTACAAAGCTAATTTAATCAAATGAAAGTTAAATGCATTCAAACAAAGCTATTTGAATCAAATGAAAGTCAAATACATTCAACAAAGCTAATTGAATCAAATGAAAGTCAAACACATTCAAACAAAGCTAATTGAATCAGATGAAAGTCAAGCACATTCAAACAAAGCTATTTTAAGCAAATGAAAGTCAAATACATTCAACAAAGCTAATTAAATCAAATGAAAGTCAAACACATTTAAACAAAGCTATTTGAATCAAATGAAAGTCAAATACATTCTACAAAGCACATTGAAACAAATGAAAGTCAAACACGGTCAAACAAAGGTATTTGACTCAAATGAAAGTCAAATACATTCTACAAAGCTAATTGAATCAAATGAAAGTCAAACACATTCAAACAAAAATAATTGAATCAAATGAAAGTCAAGCACATTCAAACAAAGCTAATTAAATCAAATAAAAGTCTAATACATTCTACAAAGCTAATTAAATTAAATTAAAGTCAAACACATTCAAACAAAGCTAATTGAATCAAATGAAAGTCAAACACATTCAAACAAAGATTTCGAATCAAATGAAAGTCAAATACATTCTACAAAGCTAATTGAATCAAATGAAAGTCAAACACATTCAAATAAAGCTATTTGAATCAAATGAAAGTCAAATACATTCTACAAAGCTAATTGAATCAAATGAAAGTCAAAAACATTCAAACAAAGCTGTTTGAATCAAATGAGAGTCTAACACATTCAAACAAAGCTATTTGAATCAAATGAGAGTCAAATACATTCAAACAAAGCTAATTAAATCAAATAAAAGTATAATACGTTCTACAAAGCTAATTGTATCAAATGAAAGTCAAACGCAATCAAATAAAACTATTTGAGTCAAATGAAAGTCAAACACATTCGAACAACGTTGTTTAAATTAAATGAAAGTTAATTGAACCAAATGAAAGTTAAATGCATTCAAACAAAGCTATTTGAATTAAATGAAAGTCAAATACATTCAACAAAGCTAATTGAATCAAATGAAAGTCAAACACATTCAAACAAAGCTAATTGAATCAGATGAAAGTCAAGCACATTCAAACAAAGCTATTTTAAGCAAATGAAAGTCAAATACATTCAACAAAGCTAATTAAATCAAATGAAAGTCAAACACATTCAAACAAAGCTATTTGAATCAATTGAAAGTCAAATACATTCTACAAAGCTGATGGAATCAAATGAAAGTCAAACACATTCAAACAAAGCTATTTGAATCAAATGAAAGTCAAATACGTTCTACAAAGCTAATTGTATCAAATGAAAGTCTAACGCAATCAAATAAAGCTATTTGAGTCAAATGAAAGTCAAACACATTCAAACAAAGTTGGTTAAATTAAATGAAAGTGAAATGTATTCTACAAAGCTAATTGAATCAAATGAAAGTTAAACGCATTCGAACAAAGCTATTTGAATCAAATGAGAGTCAAATACATTTTACAAAGCTAATTGAATCAAATGAAAGTCAAACACATTTAAACAAAGCTAATTGAATCAAATGTAAGTCAAATACATTCAACAAAGCTAATTGAATCAAATGAAAGTCAAACACATTCAAACAAAGCTAATCGAATCAAATGAAAGTCAAGCACATTCAAACAAAGCTATTTTAACCAAATGAATGTCAAATACATTCTACAAAGCTAATTGAATCAAATGAATGTCAAACACATTCAAACAAAGCTATTTGAATTAAATGAAAGTGAAATGTATTCTACAAAGCTAATTTAATCAAATGAAAGTTAAATGCATTCAAACAAAGCTATTTGAATCAAATGAAAGTCAAATACATTCAACAAAGCTAATTGAATCAAATGAAAGTCAAACACATTCAAACAAAGCTAATTGAATCAGATGAAAGTCAAGCACATTCAAACAAAGCTATTTTAAGCAAATGAAAGTCAAATACATTCAACAAAGCTAATTAAATCAAATGAAAGTCAAACACATTTAAACAAAGCTATTTGAATCAAATGAAAGTCAAATACATTCTACAAAGCACATTGAAACAAATGAAAGTCAAACACGGTCAAACAAAGGTATTTGACTCAAATGAAAGTCAAATACATTCTACAAAGCTAATTGAATCAAATGAAAGTCAAACACATTCAAACAAAAATAATTGAATCAAATGAAAGTCAAGCACATTCAAACAAAGCTAATTAAATCAAATAAAAGTCTAATACATTCTACAAAGCTAATTAAATTAAATTAAAGTCAAACACATTCAAACAAAGCTAATTGAATCAAATGAAAGTCAAACACATTCAAACAAAGATTTCGAATCAAATGAAAGTCAAATACATTCTACAAAGCTAATTGAATCAAATGAAAGTCAAACACATTCAAATAAAGCTATTTGAATCAAATGAAAGTCAAATACATTCTACAAAGCTAATTGAATCAAATGAAAGTCAAAAACATTCAAACAAAGCTGTTTGAATCAAATGAGAGTCTAACACATTCAAACAAAGCTATTTGAATCAAATGAGAGTCAAATACATTCAAACAAAGCTAATTAAATCAAATAAAAGTCTAATACGTTCTACAAAGCTAATTGTATCAAATGAAAGTCAAACGCAATCAAATAAAACTATTTGAGTCAAATGAAAGTCAAACACATTCGAACAACGTTGTTTAAATTAAATGAAAGTTAATTGAACCAAATGAAAGTTAAATGCATTCAAACAAAGCTATTTGAATTAAATGAAAGTCAAATACATTCAACAAAGCTAATTGAATCAAATGAAAGTCAAACACATTCAAACAAAGCTAATTGAATCAGATGAAAGTCAAGCACATTCAAACAAAGCTATTTTAAGCAAATGAAAGTCAAATACATTCAACAAAGCTAATTAAATCAAATGAAAGTCAAACACATTCAAACAAAGCTATTTGAATCAATTGAAAGTCAAATACATTCTACAAAGCTGATGGAATCAAATGAAAGTCAAACACATTCAAACAAAGCTATTTGAATCAAATGAAAGTCAAATACGTTCTACAAAGCTAATTGTATCAAATGAAAGTCTAACGCAATCAAATAAAGCTATTTGAGTCAAATGAAAGTCAAACACATTCAAACAAAGTTGGTTAAATTAAATGAAAGTGAAATGTATTCTACAAAGCTAATTGAATCAAATGAAAGTTAAACGCATTCGAACAAAGCTATTTGAATCAAATGAGAGTCAAATACATTTTACAAAGCTAATTGAATCAAATGAAAGTCAAACACATTTAAACAAAGCTAATTGAATCAAATGTAAGTCAAATACATTCAACAAAGCTAATTGAATCAAATGAAAGTCAAACACATTCAAACAAAGCTAATCGAATCAAATGAAAGTCAAGCACATTCAAACAAAGCTATTTTAACCAAATGAATGTCAAATACATTCTACAAAGCTAATTGAATCAAATGAATGTCAAACACATTCAAACAAAGCTATTTGAATTAAATGAAAGTCAAACACATTCAAACAAAGCTATTTTAATTAAATGAATGTCAAATACATTCTACAAAGCTAATTGAATCAAATAAAAGTCAAACACATTCAAACAAAGCTATTTGAAGAAAATGAAAGTCAAATACATTCTACAAAGCACATTGAAACAAATGAAAGTCAAACACGGTCAAACAAAGGTATTTGACTCAAATGAAAGTCAAATACATTCTACAAAGCTAATTGAATCAAATAAAAGTCAAACACATTCAAACAAAAATAATTGAATCAAATGAAAGTCAAGCACATTCAAACAAAGCTATTTGAATCAAATGAAATTCAAATACATTCAACAAAGAAAATTGAATCAAATGAAAGTCAAACACATTCAAACAAAGCTATTTGAATCAAATGAGAGTCAAATACATTCAAACAAAGCTAATTAAATCAAATAAAAGTCTAATACATTCTACAAAGCTAATTGAATTAAATTAAAGTCAAACACATTCAAACAAAGCTAATTGAATCAAATGAAAGTCAAACAAATTCAAACAAAGATTTCGAATCAAATAAAAGTCAAATACATTCTACAAAGCTAATTGAATCAAATGAAAGTCAAACACATTCAAATAAAGCTATTTGAATCAAATGAAAGTCAAATACATTCTACAAAGCTAATTGAATCAAATGAAAGTCAAAAACATTCAAACAAAGCTATTTGAATCAAATGAGAGTCAAATAAATTCAACCAAAGCTAATTAAATCAAATAAAAGTAAAATACTTTCTACAAAGCTAATTGAATCAAATGAAAGTCAAACACATTCAAACAAAGCCTTTTAAATCTAATGAAAGTCAAACACATTCAAACAAAGCTTTTTAATTTAAGTGAAAGTCAAACACATTCAAACAAAGCTATTTGAATCAAATTAAATTCAAATACATTCAACAAAGCAAATTGAAAAAATGAAAGTCAAACGCATTCAAACAAAGCTATTTGAATCAACTGAAAGTCAAACACATTCAAACAAAGCTATTTGAATCAAATGAGAGTCAAATACATTCAAACAAAGCTAATTAAATCAAATAAAAGTCTAATACGTTCTACAAAGCTAATTGTATCAAATGAAAGTCAAACGCAATCAAATAAAGCTATTTGAGTCAAATGAAAGTCAAACACATTCAAACAACGTTGTTTAAATTAAATGAAAGTGAAATGTATTCTACAAAGCTAATTGAATCAAATGAAAGTTAAATGCATTCAAACAAAGCTATTTGAATCAAATGAAAGTCAAATACATTCAACAAAGCTAATTGAATCAAATGAAAGTCAAACACATTCAAACAAAGCTAATTGAATCAGATGAAAGTCAAGCACATTCAAACAAAGCTATTTTAAGCAAATGAAAGTCAAATACATTCAACAAAGCTAATTAAATCAAATTAAAGTCAAACACATTCAAACAAAGCTATTTGAATCAAATGAAAGTCAAACACATTCAAACAAAGCTATTTGAATCAAATGAGAGTCAAATACATTCAAACAAAGCTAATTAAATCAAATAAAAGTCTAATACATTCTACAACGCTAATTGAATTAAATTAAAGTCAAACACATTCAAACAAAGCTAATTGAATCAAATGAAAGTCAAACACATTCAAACAAAGATTTCATATCAAATGAAAGTCAAATACATTCTACAATGCTAATTGAATCAAATGAAAGTCAAACACATTCAAATAAAGCTATTTGAATCAAATGAAAGTCAAATACATTCTACAAAGCTAATTGAATCAAATGAAAGTCAAACACATTCAAACAAAGCTATTTGAATCAAATGAAAGTCAAATACATTCTACAAAGCTAATTGAATCAAATGAAAGTCAAACACATTCAAACAAAGCTATTTGAAGCAAATGAAAGCAAATACATTCTACAAAGAAAATTGAAACAAATGAAAGTCAAACACACTCAAACAAAGTTATTTGACTCAAATGAAAGTCAAATACATTCTACAAAGCTAATTCAATCAAATAAAAGTCAAACACATTCAAACAAAGCTATTTGAATCAAATGAAAGTCAAATTCGTTCTACAAAGCTAATTGTATCAAATGAAAGTCAAACGCAATCAAATAAAGCTATTTGAGTTAAATGAAAGTCAAACACATTCAAACAAAGTTGTTTAAATTAAATGAAAGTGAAATGTATTCTACAAAGCTAATTGAATCAAATGAAAGTTGAACGCATTCAAACAAAGCTATTTGAATCAAATGAAATTCAAATACATTCAACAAAGCTAATTGAATCAAATCAAAGTCAAACACATTCAAACAAAGCTATTTGAATCAAATAAAGTCAACACATCCAAACAAAGCTATTTGAATCAAATGAGAGTTAAATACATTCAAACAAAGCTAATTAAATCAAATAAAAGTTTAAGACATTCTACAAAGCTAATTGAATTAAATTAAAGTCAAACACATTCAAACAAAGCTAATTGAATCAAATGAAAGTCAAACACATTCAAACAAAGATTTCGAATCAAATGAAAGTCAAATACATTCTACAAAGCTAATTGAATCAAATGAAAGTCAAACACATTCAAATAAAGCTATTTGAATCAAATGACAGTCATTTACATTCTACAAAGCTAATTGTATCAGATGAAAGTCAAACACATTCAAACAAAGCTATTTGAATCAAATGAAAGTGAAATGCATTCTACAAAGCTAATTGAATCAAATGAAAGTGAAACACATTCAAACAAAGCTAATTGAATCAAATGAAAGTCAAACTCATTCAAATAAAGCTATTTGAATCAAATGAAAGTCAAATACGTTCTACAAAGCTAATTGTATCAAATGAAAGTCAAACACAATCAAGTAAAGCTATTTGAGTCAAATGAAAGTCAAACACATTCAAACAAAGTTGTTTAAATTAAATGAAAGTGAAATGTATTCTTCAAAGCTAATTGAATCAATTGAAAGTTAAACGCATTCAAACAAAGCTATTTGAATCAAATGAAAGTCAAACACATTCAAACAAAGCTAATTGAATCAAATGAAAGTCAAATACATTCAACAAAGCTAATTGAATCAAATGAAAGTCAAACACATTCAAACAAAGCTAATTGAATCAGATGAAAGTCAGGCACATTCAAACAAAGCTATTTTAAGCAAATGAAAGTCAAATACATTCAACAAAGCTAATTAAATCAAATGAAAGTCAAACACATTCAAACAAAGCTATTTGAATCAAATGAAAGTCAAATACATTCTACAAAGCTAATTGAATCAAATGAAAGTCAAACACATTCAAATAAAGCTATTTGAATCAAATGAAAGTCAAATACATTCTACAAAGCTAATTGAATCAAATGAAAGTCAAAAACATTCAAACAAAGCTATTTGAATCAAATGAGAGTCAAATACATTCAAACATAGCTATTTGAAGCAAATGAAAGTCAAATACATTCTACAAAGAAAATTGAAACAAATGAAAGTCAAATACATTCAACAAAGCTAATTGAATCAAATGAAAGTCAAACACATTCAAACAAAGCTAATTGAATCAGATGAAAGTCAAGCACATTCAAACAAAGCTATTTTAAGCAAATGAAAGTCAAATACATTCAACAAAGCTAATTAAATCAAATGAAAGTGAAACACATTCAAACAAACTATTTGAATCAAATGAAAGTCAAACACATTCAAACAAAGCTATTTGAATCAAAAGAGAGTCAAATACATTCAAACAAAGCTAATTAAATCAAATAAAAGTCTAATACATTCTACAACGCTAATTGAATTAATCTAAAGTCAAACACATTCAAACAAAGCTAATTGAATCAAATGAAAGTCAAACACATTCAAACAAAGATTTCAAATCAAATGAAAGTCAAATACATTCTACAATGCTAATTGAATCAAATGAAAGTCAAACACATTCAAATAAAGCTATTTGAATCAAATGAAAGTCAAATACATTCTACAAAGCTAATTGAATCAAATGACAGTCAAACACATTCAAACAAAGCTATTTGAATCAAATGAAAGTCAAATACGTTCTACAAAGCTAATTGTATCAAATGAAAGTCAAACGCAATCAAATAAAGCTATTTGAGTCAAATGAAAGTCAAACACATTCAAACAACGTTGTTTAAATTAACTGAAAGTGAAATGTATTCTACAAAGCTAATTGAATCAAATGAAAGTTAAATGCATTCAAACAAAGCTATTTGAATCAAATGAAAGTCAAATACATTCAACAAAGCTAATTGAATCAAATGAAAGTCAAACACATTCAAACAAAGCTAATTGAATCAGATGAAAGTCAAGCACATTCAAACAAAGCTATTTTAAGCAAATGAAAGTCAAATACATTCAACAAAGCTAATTAAATCAAATGAAAGTGAAACACATTCAAACAAACTATTTGAATCAAATGAAAGTCAAACACATTCAAACAAAGCTATTTGAATCAAAAGAGAGTCAAATACATTCAAACAAAGCTAATTAAATCAAATAAAAGTCTAATACATTCTACAACGCTAATTGAATTAAATTAAAGTCAAACACATTCAAACAAAGCTAATTGAATCAAATGAAAGTCAAACACATTCAAACAAAGATTTCAAATCAAATGAAAGTCAAATACATTCTACAATGCTAATTGAATCAAATGAAAGTCAAACACATTCAAATAAAGCTATTTGAATCAAATGAAAGTCAAATACATTCTACAAAGCTAATTGAATCAAATGAAAGTCAAACACATTCAAACAAAGCTATTTGAATCAAATGAAAGTCAAATACGTTCTACAAAGCTAATTGTATCAAATGAAAGTCAAACGCAATCAAATAAAGCTATTTGAGTCAAATGAAAGTCAAACACATTCAAACAAAGTTGTTTAAATTAAATGAAAGTGAAATGTATTCTACAAAGCTAATTGAATCAAATGAAAGTTGAACGCATTCAAACAAAGCTATTTGAATCAAATGAAATTCAAATACATTTAACAAAGCTAATTGAATCAAATCTGATGCGGATGCATTCAACGTTTCCTTTCTTAGTCCGTTTCTTTAATGTTTCTTAGATTAGATTTTGGCTTACAAGTTTTTACCTTTCGCTTGAAAGGGTTTTTCTTGTTTTAAGCGTTAGGATTTTTATTTTGATTAGGAATTGTTTTGGTCTAGTGAGTTCCTATTTGAATTAGGACTTGTCTTTAGCAAAAGAGATTCCTAATTGGATTAGGACTTGTTTTTAGCAAAGTAAATTCCTAAGTGGATTAGGACTTGACTTTGGTTTTTAGGCGTGTCTAGGTGTTTTAGGAGGATTGAATAACCTAATCTAAGTTGAATTAAACTTAGTTAGTTTAGTCATATCCGAATTAGGAACTTGGGGATCAAGTTTCGGTTTTCTTAGGTTTTCTAGGTCAAATGGGATTCTAATTTAATTAGGATTAGTCTTCTAATTTGATTAGGTTTAGAATTAGTTTTGAGTCTATAAATAAAGGTTGTAAACTTTGAATTAAAGAAGAAGTTTGTTTTGTTGATTAAAGCTTTATTGCTTGTTAATTTGGAACGTTTCTTTCCAAGTTTTCTTTGTGTTTGACGAGTGAAGTTAAACATAAAAACCCTTAGATTAGGCGAGTGAAACCTGATTTAAGAGAGGTTAGATTAATTAGTGAGTGAAGCTAATTCAAACTATCCTCAAAAAACCCCTAAATCACGAGATTAAGGTGAGTGAAGCCTTGAAATCAGATTTAGAACCCTTAGGCGAAAACAAACGAGTGAAGCTTGTTTAAACCTAAGACCAAACGAATCAAGAAACGCATCAAATGGTATCAGAGCTGTTGGTGTGATTATTGAGTCGTTATATCCTTGTTCTTGAGCAATCAAGAATCAATTCGTGCTAGTTTCTTGGTTCTTGTTCTTCTCGGCGCAGATCTGGACCAGTTGGAAGTTTTAGGTTACTGCGAACTATATACTTGGTATTTTTCGGTGATTCTTTTTTGGTTGGATTCCTATTGGACTAAAATTATAGCCTGTAAAATTTCGTGGTCATTGGATAAGTGACGCAAAATCTACAGCAACAAACATTCGAGGGAAGATTACCGATTGTGCGCAAATATGGTGAGTAAATCAACGGAAACTCACTTGCTTGAACAAATGGCTGCTTTGATGGAACAAAACATTACTTTCATGAATCATATGAAGAGTCTTGAAGGGGAGATGTCCGAATTGAAGGCTAAGGCTTCGGGAGGTTCTATTGGTAGTGGTGGATACAAGAAGGATGAGGAGATCAAACTGAGTGATCTTCCAGAATTCGATGGTACTTTAGATCCAGAAGTTTATCTAGATTGGGAGCGACGAGTAGATCGAATTTTCTCTCACAAAGGTATTGATGATTATAAGTGCTTTACTTATGCTATTCTTAAATTGTCAAAGCTTGCATCTTTATGGTATGATAATTGTCAAATCAAGAGAGAAAGGGAAAAGAAAGAAAGAATTAATTCATGGAATTTGCTGAAACAAAAATTGAGAAAACGCTTTGTTCCACGATCCTATAAGCAAGATTTGTTTCATAAATTCAATACTTTGCAACAAAATAATTTGAGTGTCGAAGATTATATTAAAGAATTTGAGAGATTGTCATTAGCTTGTGATTGTAAAGATGAGGAGGAACAAAAGATCTCTAAATTTCTTGTTGGCCTTAATATGGAAATTGGACATAAAGTTGAGTTGCAATCGTTCTTTACTTTTGATGAGGCTTGTGAGCTTGCTGTAAAGGTTGAAAGACAAATTAAAACTTCAAAGTTGAAATCTTTTCGACCTAATTATGCTCTAAAGGGTGAGACTTCAAAGGGTTTTGAAAAATCTGAAAATTGGGAAAAGAATAAAGGTGTTTCGGATTCCTTTAAGTTTGATGCTCAAGCTAAAAATCAAAGAGTTGATAAAGATGAAATCAAGTGTTTCAAGTGTCAAGGTAGAGGTCACTACAAGTCCGAGTGTCCTAATAGAAGGGTCATGACATTAACAAGATATCAAGCCTTAGAAGAGGAGGATGCTAAACTTGCTTTACTTCTAAAAGAGCAACGTGAAGGGGAGGAGAATGAATATGACTTTGAGGAAGAGTGTGAAGAGCAACCATTGTGTGAGGCAGCCCCGGATCACAACACACTTGTTTTGAGAAAGCTTCTCCATGCTCAATCTACTCCTTTGACTGATATGGCACAAAGGGAGAACTTGTTTCACACTAGATGCTTAGTGAATGGGCGTAGTTGTTCAGTTATTGTGGATAATGGTTCTTGTACTAATGCATGCTCTAAGAAGATGACGGATACATTGCAGCTTGAGACTAGGAACCATCCTAATCCTTACAAACTTAATTGGCTCACAAATGTTGGAGGAGTACATGTTTCGAAACAAGCATTGGTTTCTTTTACAATTGGTGAGTTTGAAGACAAAGTATGGTGTGATGTTGTTCCTATGGATGCATGTGCTTTGTTGCTAGGCCGTCCTTGGCAATTTGATCGTGATGTGATCTACCTTGCAAAGAAGAATGTGGTTTCAGTTCTACATAAAGGGAAAAGGATTGGATTAAAACCTTTACCTCCTAAATTCGAACCTATGCAACATGATGGCAGCAAGGTTATTTCTCTTTCTACATGTGATGAAGGTGGTTCAAGTAAAAGGAAGAAGAAAGACAAGCAGCAAGATAGAGTGCTTCAACTTGTTCGTAAGTCTCCATTTGAGATAGGTGACTATGTGTGGCTTTCTTTGAGTGCACAGAAGTTATACAACAACCGCAAAGACAAGCATGAATCCTTTGATGAAGGGCCTTTTAAAATCGTGCATAGGGAGAATTATGATACATTTCAAGTGCTACTTGGTGAAGGCGTTTGTGCTTCTCTTAGTGCAAATGATCTCGTTCCTTGTTATGATGTAACTTGAGGACAAGTTAGTTTTCAAGAGGAGGAGTATGATGCGGATGCATTCAACGTTTCCTTTCTTAGTCCGTTTCTTTAATGTTTCTTAGATTAGATTTTGGCTTACAAGTTTTTACCTTTCGCTTGAAAGGGTTTTTCTTGTTTTAAGCGTTAGGATTTTTATTTTGATTAGGAATTGTTTTGGTCTAGTGAGTTCCTATTTGAATTAGGACTTGTCTTTAGCAAAAGAGATTCCTAATTGGATTAGGACTTGTTTTTAGCAAAGTAAATTCCTAAGTGGATTAGGACTTGACTTTGGTTTTTAGGCGTGTCTAGGTGTTTTAGGAGGATTGAATAACCTAATCTAAGTTGAATTAAACTTAGTTAGTTTAGTCATATCCGAATTAGGAACTTGGGGATCAAGTTTCGGTTTTCTTAGGTTTTCTAGGTCAAATGGGATTCTAATTTAATTAGGATTAGTCTTCTAATTTGATTAGGTTTAGAATTAGTTTTGAGTCTATAAATAAAGGTTGTAAACTTTGAATTAAAGAAGAAGTTTGTTTTGTTGATTAAAGCTTTATTGCTTGTTAATTTGGAACGTTTCTTTCCAAGTTTTCTTTGTGTTTGACGAGTGAAGTTAAACATAAAAACCCTTAGATTAGGCGAGTGAAACCTGATTTAAGAGAGGTTAGATTAATTAGTGAGTGAAGCTAATTCAAACTATCCTCAAAAAACCCCTAAATCACGAGATTAAGGTGAGTGAAGCCTTGAAATCAGATTTAGAACCCTTAGGCGAAAACAAACGAGTGAAGCTTGTTTAAACCTAAGACCAAACGAATCAAGAAACGCATCAAAATCAAAGTCAAAGACATTCAAACAAAGCTATTTGAATCAAATGAAAGTCAAACACAGCCAAACAAAGCTATTTCAATCAAATGAGAGTCAAATACATTCAAACAAAGCTAATTAAATCAAATAAAAGTTTAAGACATTCTACAAAGCTAATTGAATTAAATTAAAGTCAAACACATTCAAACAAAGCTAATTGAATCAAATGAAAGTCAAACACATTCAAACAAAGATTTCGAATCAAATGAAAGTCAAATACATTCTACAAAGCTAATTGAATCAAATGAAAGTCAAACACATTCAAATAAAGCTATTTGAATCAAATGACAGTCACTTACATTCTACAAAGCTAATTGTATCAGATGAAAGTCAAACACATTGAAACAAAGCTATTTGAATCAAATGAAAGTGAAATGCATTCTACAAAGCTAATTGAATCAAATGAAAGTGAAACACATTCAAACAAAGCTAATTGAATCAAATGAAAGTCAAACACATTCAAATAAAGCTATTTGAATCAAATGAAAGTCAAATACGTTCTACAAAGCTAATTGTATCAAATGAAAGTCAAACGCAATCAAATAAAGCTATTTGAGTCAAATGAAAGTCAAACACATTCAAACAAAGTTGTTTAAATTAAATGAAAGTGAAATGTATTCTTCAAAGCTAATTGAATCAATTGAAAGTTAAACGCATTCAAACAAAGCTATTTGAATCAAATGAAAGTCAAACACATTCAAACAAAGCTAATTGAATCAAATGAAAGTCAAATACATTCAACAAAGCTAATTGAATCAAATGAAAGTCTTACACATTCAAACAAAGCTAATTGAATCAGATGAAAGTCAAGCACATTCAAACATAGCTATTTTAAGCAAATGAAAGTCAAATACATTCAACAAAGCTAATTAAATCAAATGAAAGTCAAACACATTCAAACAAAGCTATTTGAATCAAGTGAAAGTCAAATACGTTCTACAAAGCTAATTGTATCAAATGAAAGTCAAACACATTCAAATAATGCTATTTGAATCAAATGACAGTCATTTACATTCTACAAAGCTAATTGTATCAGATGAAAGTCAAACACATTGAAACAAAGCTATTTGAATCAAATGAAAGTGAAATGCATTCTACAAAGCTAATTGAATCAAATGAAAGTGAAACACATTCAAACAAAGCTAATTGAATCAAATGAAAGTCAAACACATTCAAATAAAGCTATTTGAATCAAATGAAAGTCAAATATGTTCTACAAAGCTAATAGTATCAAATGAAAGTCAAACGCAATCAAATAAAGCTATTTGAGTCAAATGAAAGTCAAACACATTCAAACAACGTTGTTTAAATTAAATGAAAGTGAAATGTATTCTACAAAGCTAATTGAATCAAATGAAAGTTAAACGCATTCAAACAAAGCTATTTGAATCAAATGAAAGTCAAATACATTCAACAAAGCTAATTGAATCAAATGAAAGTCAAACAAATTCAAACAAAGCTATTAGAACCAAATGAAAGTCAAGCACATTCAAACAAAGCTATTTGAATCAAATGAAATTCAAATACATTCAACAAAGCAAATTGAATCAAATGAAAGTCAAACACATTCAAACAAAGCTATTTGAATCAAATGAAAGTCAAACACATTCAAACAAAGGTATTTGAATCAAATGAGTGTCAAATACATTCAAACAAAGCTAATTAAATCGAATAAAAGTCTAATACATTCTACCAAGCTAATTGAATTAAATTAAAGTCAAACACATTCAAACAAAGCTAATTGAATCAAATGAAAGTCAAACACATTCAAACAAAGATTTCGAATCAAATGAAAGTCAAATACATTCTACAAAGCTAATTGAATCAAATGAAAGTCAAACACATTCAAATAAAGCTATTTGAATCAAATGAAAGTCAAATACATTCTACAAAGCTAATTGAATCAAATGAAAGTCAAAAACATTCAAACAAAGCTATTTGAATCAAATGAGAGTCAAATAAATTCAAACAAAGCTAATTAAATCAAATAAAAGTAAAATACATTCTACAAAGCTAATTGAATCAAATGAAAGTCAAACACATTCAAACAAAGCCTTTTAAATCTAATGAAAGTCAAACACATTCAAACAAAGCTTTTTAATTTAAGTGAAAGTGAAACACATTCAAACAAAGCTATATAAATTAAATGAAAGTGAAATGCATTCTACAAAGCAAATTGAATTAAATGAAAATCAAACACATTCAAACAAAGCTATTAGAATCAAATGACAGTCAAATACATTCTACAAAGCTAATTGAATCAAATGAAAGTCAAACACATTCAAACAAAGCTATTTGAATCAAATGAAAGTCTAACACATTCAAACAAAGCTATTTGAATCAAATGAGAGTCAAATACATTCAAACAAATCTAATTAAATCAAATAAAAGTCTAATATGTTCTACAAAGCTAATTGTATCAAATGAAAGTCAAACGCAATCAAATAAAGCTATTTGAGTCAAATGAAAGTCAAACACATTCAAACAACGTTGTTTAAATTAAATGAAAGTGAAATGTATTCTACAAAGCTAATTGAATCAAATGAAAGTTAAACGCATTCAAACAAAGCTATTTGAATCAAATGAAAGTCAAATACATTCAACAAAGCTAATTGAATCGAATGAAAGTCAAACACATTCAAACAAAGCTAATTGAATCAGATGAAAGTCAAGCACATTCAAACAAAGCTATTTTAAGGAAATGAAAGTCAAATACATTCAACAAAGCTAATTAAATCAAATGAAAGTCAAACACATTCAAACAAAGCTATTTGAATCAAATGAAAGTCAAACACATTCAAACAAAGCTATTTGAATCAAATGAGAGTCAAATACATTCAAACAAAGCTAATTAAATCAAATAAAAGTCTAATACATTCTACAACGCTAATTGAATTAAATTAAAGTCAAACACATTCAAACAAAGCTAATTGAATCAAATGAAAGTCAAACACATTCAAACAAAGATTTCAAATCAAATGAAAGTCAAATACATTCTACAATGCTAATTGAATCAAATGAAAGTCAAACACATTCAAATAAAGCTATTTGTATCAAATGAAAGTCAAATACATTCTACAAAGCTAATTGAATCAAATGAAAGTCAAACACATTCAAACAAAGCTATTAGAATCAAATGAAAGTCAAATACATTCTACAAAGCTAATTGAATCAAATGAAAGTAAAACACATTCAAACAAAGCTATTTGAAGCAAATGAAAGTCAAATACATTCTACAAAGAAAATTGAAACAAATGAAAGTCAAACACAGTCAAACAAAGTTATTTGACTCAAATGAAAGTCAAATACATTCTACAAAGCTTATTGAATCAAATGAAAGTCAAACACATTCAAACAAAGCTATTTGAATCAAATGAAAGTCAAATACGTTCTACAAAGCTAATTGTATCAAATGAAAGTCAAACGCAATCAAATAAAGCTATTTGATTCAAATGAAAGTCAAACACATTCAAACAAAGTTGTTTAAATTAATTGAAAGTGAAATGTATTCTACAAAGCTAATTGAATCAAATGAAATTCAAATACATTCAACAAAGCTAATTGAATCAAATGAAAGTAAAACACATTCAAACAAAGCTATTTGAATCAAATGAAAGTCAAACACATTCAAACAAAGCTATTTGAATCAAATGAGAGTCAAATACATTCAAACAAAGCTAATTAAATCAAATAAAAGTTTAAGACATTCTACAAAGCTAATTGAATTAAATTAAAGTCAAACACATTCAAACAAAGCTAATTGAATCAAATGAAAGTCAAACACATTCAAACAAAGATTTCAAATCAAATGAAAGTCAAATACATTCTACAATGCTAATTGAATCAAATTAAAGTCAAACACATTCAAATAAAGCTATTTGTATCAAATGAAAGTCAAATACATTCTACAAAGCTAATTGAATCAAATGAAAGTCAAACACATTCAAACAAAGCTATTTTAAGCAAATGAAAGTCAAATACAATCAACAAAGCTAATTAAATCAAATGAAAGTCAAACACATTCAAACAAAGCTATTTGAATCAAATGAAAGTCAAACACATTCAAACAAAGCTATTTGAATCAAATGAGAGTCAAATACATTCAAACAAAGCTAATTAAATCAAATAAAAGTCTAATACATTCTACAACGCTAATTGAATTAAATTAAAGTCAAACACATTCAAACAAAGCTAATTGAATCAAATGAGAGTCAAATACATTCAAACAAAGCTAATTAAATCAAATAAAAGTTTAAGACATTCTACAAAGCTAATTGAATTAAATTAAAGTCAAACACATTCAAACAAAGCTATTTGAATCAAATGAAAGTCAAACACATTCAAACAAAGATTTCAAATCAAATGAAAGTCAAATACATTCTACAATGCTAATTGAATCAAATTAAAGTCAAATACATTCAAACAAAGCTATTTGAAGCAAATGAAAGTCAAATACATTGTACAAAGAAAATCAAAACAAATGAAAGTCAAACACAGTCAAACAAAGTTATTTTACTCAAATGAAAGTCAAATACATTCTACAAAGCTAATTGAATCAAATGAAAGTCAAACACATTCAAACAAAGCTATTTCAATCAAATGAAAGTCAAATACGTTCTACAAAGCTAATTGTATCAAATGAAAGTCAAACGCAATCAAATAAAGCTATTTGAGTCAAATGAAAGTCAAACACATTCAAACAAAGTTGTTTAAATTAAATGAAAGTGAAATGTATTCTACAAAGCTAATTGAATCAAATGAAAGTTGGACGCATTCAAACAAAGCTATTTGAATCAAATGAAATTCAAATACATTCAACAAAGCTAATTGAATCAAATGAAAGTCAAACACATTCAAACAAAGCTATTTGAATCAAATGAAAGTCAAACACATTCAAACAAAGCTATTTGAATCAAATGAGAGTCAAATACATTCAAACAAAGCTAATTAAATCAAAAAAAGTTTAAGACATTCTACAAAGCTAATTGAATTAAATTAAAGTCAAACACATTCAAACAAAGCTAATTGAATCAAATGAAAGTCAAACACAGTCAAACAAAGTTATTTGACTCAAATGAAAGTCAAATACATTCTACAAAGATAATTGAATCAAATGAAAGTCAAACACATTCAAACAAAGCTATTTGAATAAAATGAAAGTCAAATACGTTCGACAAAGCTAATTGTATCAAATTAAAGTCAAACGCAATCAAATAAAGCTATTTGAGTCAAATGAAAGTCAGACACATTCAAACAAATTGTTTAAATTAAATGAAAGTGAAATGTATTCTACAAAGCTAATTGAATCAAATGAAAGTTGAACGCATTCAAACAAAGCTATTTGAATCAAATGGAATTCAAATACATTCAACAAAGCTAATTGAATCAAATGAAAGTCAAACACATTCGAACAAAGCTATTTGAATCAAATGAAAGTCTAACACATTCAAACAAAGCTATTTGAATCAAATGAGAGTCAAATACATTCAAACAAAGCTAATTAAATCAAATAAAAGTCTAATACGTTCTACAAAGCTAATTGTATCAAATGAAAGTCAAACGCAATCAAATAAAGCTATTTGAGTCAAATGAAAGTCAAACACATTCAAACAACGTTGTTTAAATTAAATGAAAGTGAAATGTGTTCTACAAAGCTAATTGAATCAAATGAAAGTTAAACGCATTCAAACAAAGCTATTTGAATCAAATGAAAGTCAAATACATTCAACAAAGCTAATTAAATCAAATGAAAGTCAAACTCATTCAAACAAAGCTATTTGAATCAAATGAAAGTCAAACACATTCAAACAAAGCTATTTGAATCAAATGAGAGTCAAATACATTCAAATAAAGCTAATTAAATCAAATAAAAGTCTAATACATTCTACAACGCTAATTGAATTAAATTAAAGTCAAACACATTCAAACAAAGCTAATTGAATCAAATGAAAGTCAAACACATTCAAACAAAGATTTCAAATCAAATGAAAGTCAAAAACATTCTACAATGCTAATTGAATCATATGAAAGTCAAACACATTCAAATAAAGCTATTTGAATCAAATGAAAGTCAAATACATTCTACAAAGCTAATTGAATCAAATGAAAGTCAAACACATTCAAACAAAGCTATTTGAATCAAATGAAAGTCAAATACATTCTACAAAGCTAATTGAATCAAATGAAAGTCAAACACATTCAAACAAAGCTATTTGAAGCAAATGAAAGTCAAATACATTCTACAAAGAAAATCGAAACAAATGAAAGTCAAACACATTCAAACAAAGCTATTTGAAGCAAATGAAAGTCAAATACATTCTACAAAGCTAATTGAATCAAATGAAAGTCAAACACATTCAAACAAAGCTATTTCAATCAAATGAAAGTCAAATACGTTCTACAAAGCTAATTGTATCAAATGAAAGTCAAACGCAATCAAATAAAGCTATTTGAGTCAAATGAAAGTCAAACACATTCAAACAAAGTTGTTTAAATTAAATGAAAGTGAAATGTATTCTACAAAGCTAATTGAATCAAATGAAAGTTGGACGCATTCAAACAAAGCTATTTGAATCAAATGAAATTCAAATACATTCAACAAAGCTAATTGAATCAAATGAAAGTCAAACACATTCAAACAAAGCTATTTGAATCAAATGAAAGTCAAACACATTCAAACAAAGCTATTTGAATCAAATGAGAGTCAAATACATTCAAACAAAGCTAATTAAATCAAAAAAAGTTTAAGACATTCTACAAAGCTAATTGAATTAAACTAAAGTCAAACACATTCAAACAAAGCTAATTGAATCAAATGAAAGTCAAACACAGTCAAACAAAGTTATTTGACTCAAATGAAAGTCAAATACATTCTACAAAGATAATTGAATCAAATGAAAGTCAAACACATTCAAACAAAGCTATTTGAATAAAATGAAAGTCAAATACGTTCGACAAAGCTAATTGTATCAAATTAAAGTCAAACGCAATCAAATAAAGCTATTTGAGTCAAATGAAAGTCAGACACATTCAAACAAATTGTTTAAATTAAATGAAAGTGAAATGTATTCTACAAAGCTAATTGATTCAAATGAAAGTTGAACGCATTCAAACAAAGCTATTTGAATCAAATGGAATTCAAATACATTCAACAAAGCTAATTGAATCAAATGAAAGTCAAACACATTCGAACAAAGCTATTTGAATCAAATGAAAGTCTAACACATTCAAACAAAGCTATTTGAATCAAATGAGAGTCAAATACATTCAAACAAAGCTAATTAAATCAAATAAAAGTCTAATACGTTCTACAAAGCTAATTGTATCAAATGAAAGTCAAACGCAATCAAATAAAGCTATTTGAGTCAAATGAAAGTCAAACACATTCAAACAAAGTTGTTTAAATTAAATGAAAGTGAAATGTATTCTACAAAGCTAATTGAATCAAATGAAAGTTGGACGCATTCAAACAAAGCTATTTGAATCAAATGAAATTCAAAAACATTCAACAAAGCTAATTGAATCAAATGAAAGTCAAACACATTCAAACAAAGCTATTTGAATCAAATGAAAGTCAAACACATTCAAACAAAGCTATTTGAATCAAATGAGAGTCAAATACATTCAAACAAAGCTAATTAAATCAAAAAAAGTTTAAGACATTCTACAAAGCTAATTGAATTAAATTAAAGTCAAACACATTCAAACAACGCTAATTGAATCAAATGAAAGTCAAACACAGTCAAACAAAGTTATTTGACTCAAATGAAAGTCAAATACATTCTACAAAGATAATTGAATCAAATGAAAGTCAAACACATTCAAACAAAGCTATTTGAATAAAATGAAAGTCAAATACGTTCGACAAAGCTAATTGTATCAAATTAAAGTCAAACGCAATCAAATAAAGCTATTTGAGTCAAATGAAAGTCAGACACATTCAAACAAAGTTGTTTAAATTAAATGAAAGTGAAATGTATTCTACAAAGCTAATTGAATCAAATGAAAGTTGAACGCATTCAAACAAAGCTATTTGAATCAAATGGAATTCAAATACATTCAACAAAGCTAATTGAATCAAATGAAAGTCAAACACATTCAAACAAAGCTATTTGAATCAGATGAAAGTCAAGCACATTCAAACAAAGCTATTTTAAGCAAATGAAAGTCAAATACATTCAACAAAGCTAATTAAATCAAATGAAAGTCAAACACATTCAAACAAAGCTATTTGAATCAAATGAAAGTCAAACACATTCAAACAAAGCTATTTTAAGCAAATGAAAGTCAAATACATTCAATAAAGCTAATTAAATCAAATGAAAGTCAAACACATTCTACAAAGCTAATTGAATCAAATGAAAGTCAAACACATTCAAACAAAGCTATTTGAATCAAATGAAAGTCAAATACATTCTACAAAGCTAATTGAATCAAATGAAAGTCAAACACATTCAAATAAAGCTATTTGAATCAAATGAAAGTCAAATACATTCTACAAAGCTAATTGAATCAAATGAAAGTCAAACACATTCAAACAAAGCTTTTTAATTTAAGTGAAAGTCAAACACATTCAAACAAAGCTATATAAGTCAAATGAAAGTGAAATGCATTCTGCAAAGCAAATTGAATTAAATGAAAATCAAACACATTCAAACAAAGCTATTAGAATCAAATGACAGTCAAATACATTCTACAAAGCTAATTGAATCAAATGAAAGTCAAACACATTCAAACAAAGCTATTTGAATCAAATTAAAGTCAAACACATTCAAACAAAGCTAATTGAATCAAATGAAAGTCAAACACATTCAAACACAGATTTCAAATCAAATGAAAGTCAAATACATTCTACAATGCTAATTGAATCAAATGAAAGTCAAACACATTCAAATAAAGCTATTTGAATCAAATGAAAGTCAAATACATTCTACAAAGCTAATTGAATCAAATAAAAGTCAAACACATTCAAACAAAGCTATTTGAATCAAATGAAAGTCAAATACGTTCTACAAAGCTAATTGTATCAAATGAAAGTCAAACGCAATCAAATAAAGCTATTTGAGTCAAATGAAAGTCAAACACATTCAAACAAAGTTGTTTAAATTAAATGAAAGTGAAATGTATTCTACAAAGCTAATTGAATCAAATGAAAGTTGAACGCATTCAAACAAAGCTATTTGAATCAAATGAAATTCAAATACATTCAACAAAGCTAATTGAATCAAATCAAAGTCAAAGACATTCAAACAAAGCTATTTGAATCAAATGATAGTCAAACACATCCAAACAAAGCTATTTGAATCAAATGAGAGTCAAATACATTCAAACAAAGCTAATTAAATCAAATAAAAGTTTAAGACATTCTACAAAGCTAATTGAATTAAATTAAAGTCAAACACATTCAAACAAAGCTAATTGAATCAAATGAAAGTCAAACACAGTCAAACAAAGTTATTTGACTCAAATGAAAGTCAAATACATTCTACAAAGATAATTGAATCAAATGAAAGTCAAACACATTCAAACAAAGCTATTTGAATAAAATGAAAGTGAAATACGTTCGACAAAGCTAATTGTATCAAATTAAAGTCAAACGCAATCAAATAAAGCTATTTGAGTCAAATGAAAGTCAGACACATTCAAACAAATTGTTTAAATTAAATGAAAGTGAAATGTATTCTACAAAGCTAATTGAATCAAATGAAAGTTGAACGCATTCAAACAAAGCTATTTGAATCAAATGGAATTCAAATACATTCAACAAAGCTAATTGAATCAAATGAAAGTCAAACACATTCGAACAAAGCTATTTGAATCAAATGAAAGTCTAACACATTCAAACAAAGCTATTTGAATCAAATGAGAGTCAAATACATTCAAACAAAGCTAATTAAATCAAATAAAAGTCTAATACGTTCTACAAAGCTAATTGTATCAAATGAAAGTCAAACGCAATCAAATAAAGCTATTTGAGTCAAATGAAAGTCAAACACATTCAAACAAAGTTGTTTAAATTAAATGAAAGTGAAATGTATTCTACAAAGCTAATTGAATCAAATGAAAGTTGGACGCATTCAAACAAAGCTATTTGAATCAAATGAAATTCAAATACATTCAACAAAGCTAATTGAATCAAATGAAAGTCAAACACATTCAAACAAAGCTATTTGAATCAAATGAAAGTCAAACACATTCAAACAAAGCTATTTGAATCAAATGAGAGTCAAATACATTCAAACAAAGCTAATTAAATCAAAAAAAGTTTAAGACATTCTACAAAGCTAATTGAATTAAATTAAAGTCAAACACATTCAAACAAAGCTAATTGAATCAAATGAAAGTCAAACACAGTCAAACAAAGTTATTTGACTCAAATGAAAGTCAAATACATTCTACAAAGATAATTGAATCAAATGAAAGTCAAACACATTCAAACAAAGCTATTTGAATAAAATGAAAGTCAAATACGTTCGACAAAGCTAATTGTATCAAATTAAAGTCAAACGCAATCAAATAAAGCTATTTGAGTCAAATGAAAGTCAGACACATTCAAACAAAGTTGTTTAAATTAAATGAAAGTGAAATGTATTCTACAAAGCTAATTGAATCAAATGAAAGTTGAACGCATTCAAACAAAGCTATTTGAATCAAATGGAATTCAAATACATTCAACAAAGCTAATTGAATCAAATGAAAGTCAAACACATTCGAACAAAGCTATTTGAATCAAATGAAAGTCTAACACATTCAAACAAAGCTATTTGAATCAAATGAGAGTCAAATACATTCAAACAAAGCTAATGAAATCAAATAAAAGTCTAATACGTTCTACAAAGCTAATTGTATCAAATGAAAGTCAAACGCAATCAAATAAAGCTATTTGAGTCAAATGAAAGTCAAACACATTCAAACAAAGTTGTTTAAATTAAATGAAAGTGAAATGTATTCTACAAAGCTAATTGAATCAAATGAAAGTTGGACGCATTCAAACAAAGCTATTTGAATCAAATGAAATTCAAAAACATTCAACAAAGCTAATTGAATCAAATGAAAGTCAAACACATTCAAACAAAGCTATTTGAATCAAATGAAAGTCAAACACATTCAAACAAAGCTATTTGAATCAAATGAGAGTCAAATACATTCAAACAAAGCTAATTAAATCAAAAAAAGTTTAAGACATTCTACAAAGCTAATTGAATTAAATTAAAGTCAAACACATTCAAACAACGCTAATTGAATCAAATGAAAGTCAAACACAGTCAAACAAAGTTATTTGACTCAAATGAAAGTCAAATACATTCTACAAAGATAATTGAATCAAATGAAAGTCAAACACATTCAAACAAAGCTATTTGAATAAAATGAAAGTCAAATACGTTCGACAAAGCTAATTGTATCAAATTAAAGTCAAACGCAATCAAATAAAGCTATTTGAGTCAAATGAAAGTCAGACACATTCAAACAAAGTTGTTTAAATTAAATGAAAGTGAAATGTATTCTACAAAGCTAATTGAATCAAATGAAAGTTGAACGCATTCAAACAAAGCTATTTGAATCAAATGGAATTCAAATACATTCAACAAAGCTAATTGAATCAAATGAAAGTCAAACACATTCAAACAAAGCTATTTGAATCAGATGAAAGTCAAGCACATTCAAACAAAGCTATTTTAAGCAAATGAAAGTCAAATACATTCAACAAAGCTAATTAAATCAAATGAAAGTCAAACACATTCAAACAAAGCTATTTGAATCAAATGAAAGTCAAACACATTCAAACAAAGCTATTTTAAGCAAATGAAAGTCAAATACATTCAATAAAGCTAATTAAATCAAATGAAAGTCAAACACATTCTACAAAGCTAATTGAATCAAATGAAAGTCAAACACATTCAAACAAAGCTATTTGAATCAAATGAAAGTCAAATACATTCTACAAAGCTAATTGAATCAAATGAAAGTCAAACACATTCAAATAAAGCTATTTGAATCAAATGAAAGTCAAATACATTCTACAAAGCTAATTGAATCAAATGAAAGTCAAACACATTCAAACAAAGCTTTTTAATTTAAGTGAAAGTCAAACACATTCAAACAAAGCTATATAAGTCAAATGAAAGTGAAATGCATTCTGCAAAGCAAATTGAATTAAATGAAAATCAAACACATTCAAACAAAGCTATTAGAATCAAATGACAGTCAAATACATTCTACAAAGCTAATTGAATCAAATGAAAGTCAAACACATTCAAACAAAGCTATTTGAATCAAATTAAAGTCAAACACATTCAAACAAAGCTAATTGAATCAAATGAAAGTCAAACACATTCAAACACAGATTTCAAATCAAATGAAAGTCAAATACATTCTACAATGCTAATTGAATCAAATGAAAGTCAAACACATTCAAATAAAGCTATTTGAATCAAATGAAAGTCAAATACATTCTACAAAGCTAATTGAATCAAATAAAAGTCAAACACATTCAAACAAAGCTATTTGAATCAAATGAAAGTCAAATACGTTCTACAAAGCTAATTGTATCAAATGAAAGTCAAACGCAATCAAATAAAGCTATTTGAGTCAAATGAAAGTCAAACACATTCAAACAAAGTTGTTTAAATTAAATGAAAGTGAAATGTATTCTACAAAGCTAATTGAATCAAATGAAAGTTTCACGCATTCAAACAAAGCTATTTGAATCAAATGAAATTCAAATACATTCAACAAAGCTAATTGAATCAAATCAAAGTCAAAGACATTCAAACAAAGCTATTTGAATCAAATGATAGTCAAACACATCCAAACAAAGCTATTTGAATCAAATGAGAGTCAAATACATTCAAACAAAGCTAATTAAATCAAATAAAAGTTTAAGACATTCTACAAAGCTAATTGAATTAAATTAAAGTCAAACACATTCAAACAAAGCTAATTGAATCAAATGAAAGTCAAACACAGTCAAACAAAGTTATTTGACTCAAATGAAAGTCAAATACATTCTACAAAGATAATTGAATCAAATGAAAGTCAAACACATTCAAACAAAGCTATTTGAATAAAATGAAAGTGAAATACGTTCGACAAAGCTAATTGTATCAAATTAAAAACAAACGCAATCAAATAAAGCTATTTGAGTCAAATGAAAGTCAGACACATTCAAACAAATTGTTTAAATTCAATGAAAGTGAAATGTATTCTACAAAGCTAATTGAATCAAATGAAAGTTGAACGCATTCAAACAAAGCTATTTGAATCAAATGGAATTCAAATACATTCAACAAAGCTAATTGAATCAAATGAAAGTCAAACACATTCGAACAAAGCTATTTGAATCAAATGAAAGTCTAACACATTCAAACAAAGCTATTTGAATCAAATGAGAGTCAAATACATTCAAACAAAGCTAATTAAATCAAATAAAAGTCTAATACGTTCTACAAAGCTAATTGTATCAAATGAAAGTCAAACGCAATCAAATAAAGCTATTTGAGTCAAATGAAAGTCAAACACATTCAAACAAAGTTGTTTAAATTAAATGAAAGTGAAATGTATTCTACAAAGCTAATTGAATCAAATGAAAGTTGGACGCATTCAAACAAAGCTATTTGAATCAAATGAAATTCAAATACATTCAACAAAGCTAATTGAATCAAATGAAAGTCAAACACATTCAAACAAAGCTATTTGAATCAAATGAAAGTCAAACACATTCAAACAAAGCTATTTGAATCAAATGAGAGTCAAATACATTCAAACAAAGCTAATTAAATCAAAAAAAGTTTAAGACATTCTACAAAGCTAATTGAATTAAATTAAAGTCAAACACATTCAAACAAAGCTAATTGAATCAAATGAAAGTCAAACACAGTCAAACAAAGTTATTTGACTCAAATGAAAGTCAAATACATTCTACAAAGATAATTGAATCAAATGAAAGTCAAACACATTCAAACAAAGCTATTTGAATAAAATCAAAGTCAAATACGTTCGACAAAGCTAATTGTATCAAATTAAAGTCAAACGCAATCAAATAAAGCTATTTGAGTCAAATGAAAGTCAGACACATTCAAACAAAGTTGTTTAAATTAAATGAAAGTGAAATGTATTCTACAAAGCTAATTGAATCAAATGAAAGTTGAACGCATTCAAACAAAGCTATTTGAATCAAATGGAATTCAAATACATTCAACAAAGCTAATTGAATCAAATGAAAGTCAAACACATTCAAACAAAGCTATTTGAATCAGATGAAAGTCAAGCACATTCAAACAAAGCTATTTTAAGCAAATGAAAGTCAAATACATTCAACAAAGCTAATTAAATCAAATGAAAGTCAAACACATTCAAACAAAGCTATTTGAATCAAATGAAAGTCAAACACATTCAAACAAAGCTATTTTTAAGCAAATGAAAGTCAAATAGCTATTTTAATGAAAGTCAAATTCAAAAAGCTAATTAAATCAAATGAAAGTCAAACACATTCTACAAAGCTAATTGAATCAAATGAAAGTCAAACACATTCAAACAAAGCTATTTGAATCAAATGAAAGTCAAATACATTCTACAAAGCTAATTGAATCAAATGAAAGTCAAACACATTCAAATAAAGCTATTTGAATCAAATGAAAGTCAAATACATTCTACAAAGCTAATTGAATCAAATGAAAGTCAAACACATTCAAACAAAGCTTTTTAATTTAAGTGAAAGTCAAACACATTCAAACAAAGCTATATAAGTCAAATGAAAGTGAAATGCATTCTACAAAGCAAATTGAATTAAATGAAAATCAAACACATTCAAACAAAGCTATTAGAATCAAATGACAGTCAAATACATTCTACAAAGCTAATTGAATCAAATGAAAGTCAAACACATTCAAACAAAGCTATTTGAATCAAATAAAAGTCAAACACATTCAAACAAAGCTAATTGAATCAAATGAAAGTTGAACGCATTCAAACAAAGCTATTTGAATCAAATGGAATTCAAATACATTCAACAAAGCTAATTGAATCAAATGAAAGTCAAACACATTCGAACAAAGCTATTTGAATCAAATGAAAGTCTAACACATTCAAACAAAGCTATTTGAATCAAATGAGAGTCAAATACATTCAAACAAAGCTAATTAAATCAAATAAAAGTCTAATACGTTCTACAAAGCTAATTGTATCAAATGAAAGTCAAACGCAATCAAATAAAGCTATTTGAGTCAAATGAAAGTCAAACACATTCAAACAAAGTTGTTTAAATTAAATGAAAGTGAAATGTATTCTACAAAGCTAATTGAATCAAATGAAAGTTGGACGCATTCAAACAAAGCTATTTGAATCAAATGAAATTCAAATACATTCAACAAAGCTAATTGAATCAAATGAAAGTCAAACACATTCAAACAAAGCTATTTGAATCAAATGAAAGTCAAACACATTCAAACAAAGCTATTTGAATCAAATGAGAGTCAAATACATTCAAACAAAGCTAATTAAATCAAAAAAAGTTTAAGACATTCTACAAAGCTAATTGAATTAAATTAAAGTCAAACACATTCAAACAAAGCTAATTGAATCAAATGAAAGTCAAACACAGTCAAACAAAGTTATTTGACTCAAATGAAAGTCAAATACATTCTACAAAGATAATTGAATCAAATGAAAGTCAAACACATTCAAACAAAGCTATTTGAATAAAATGAAAGTCAAATACGTTCGACAAAGCTAATTGTATCAAATTAAAGTCAAACGCAATCAAATAAAGCTATTTGAGTCAAATGAAAGTCAGACACATTCAAACAAAGTTGTTTAAATTAAATGAAAGTGAAATGTATTCTACAAAGCTAATTGAATCAAATGAAAGTTGAACGCATTCAAACAAAGCTATTTGAATCAAATGGAATTCAAATACATTCAACAAAGCTAATTGAATCAAATGAAAGTCAAACACATTCAAACAAAGCTATTTGAATCAGATGAAAGTCAAGCACATTCAAACAAAGCTATTTTAAGCAAATGAAAGTCAAATACATTCAACAAAGCTAATTAAATCAAATGAAAGTCAAACACATTCAAACAAAGCTATTTGAATCAAATGAAAGTCAAACACATTCAAACAAAGCTATTTTAAGCAAATGAAAGTCAAATACATTCAATAAAGCTAATTAAATCAAATGAAAGTCAAACACATTCTACAAAGCTAATTGAATCAAATGAAAGTCAAACACATTCAAACAAAGCTATTTGAATCAAATGAAAGTCAAATACATTCTACAAAGCTAATTGAATCAAATGAAAGTCAAACACATTCAAATAAAGCTATTTGAATCAAATGAAAGTCAAATACATTCTACAAAGCTAATTGAATCAAATGAAAGTCAAACACATTCAAACAAAGCTTTTTAATTTAAGTGAAAGTCAAACACATTCAAACAAAGCTATATAAGTCAAATGAAAGTGAAATGCATTCTGCAAAGCAAATTGAATTAAATGAAAATCAAACACATTCAAACAAAGCTATTAGAATCAAATGACAGTCAAATACATTCTACAAAGCTAATTGAATCAAATGAAAGTCAAACACATTCAAACAAAGCTATTTGAATCAAATTAAAGTCAAACACATTCAAACAAAGCTAATTGAATCAAATGAAAGTCAAACACATTCAAACACAGATTTCAAATCAAATGAAAGTCAAATACATTCTACAATGCTAATTGAATCAAATGAAAGTCAAACACATTCAAATAAAGCTATTTGAATCAAATGAAAGTCAAATACATTCTACAAAGCTAATTGAATCAAATAAAAGTCAAACACATTCAAACAAAGCTATTTGAATCAAATGAAAGTCAAATACGTTCTACAAAGCTAATTGTATCAAATGAAAGTCAAACGCAATCAAATAAAGCTATTTGAGTCAAATGAAAGTCAAACACATTCAAACAAAGTTGTTTAAATTAAATGAAAGTGAAATGTATTCTACAAAGCTAATTGAATCAAATGAAAGTTGAACGCATTCAAACAAAGCTATTTGAATCAAATGAAATTCAAATACATTCAACAAAGCTAATTGAATCAAATCAAAGTCAAAGACATTCAAACAAAGCTATTTGAATCAAATGATAGTCAAACACATCCAAACAAAGCTATTTGAATCAGATGAGAGTCAAATACATTCAAACAAAGCTAATTAAATCAAATAAAAGTTTAAGACATTCTACAAAGCTAATTGAATTAAATTAAAGTCAAACACATTCAAACAAAGCTAATTGAATCAAATGAAAGTCAAACACAGTCAAACAAAGTTATTTGACTCAAATGAAAGTCAAATACATTCTACAAAGATAATTGAATCAAATGAAAGTCAAACACATTCAAACAAAGCTATTTGAATAAAATGAAAGTGAAATACGTTCGACAAAGCTAATTGTATCAAATTAAAGTCAAACGCAATCAAATAAAGCTATTTGAGTCAAATGAAAGTCAGACACATTCAAACAAATTGTTTAAATTAAATGAAAGTGAAATGTATTCTACAAAGCTAATTGAATCAAATGAAAGTTGAACGCATTCAAACAAAGCTATTTGAATCAAATGGAATTCAAATACATTCAACAAAGCTAATTGAATCAAATGAAAGTCAAACACATTCGAACAAAGCTATTTGAATCAAATGAAAGTCTAACACATTCAAACAAAGCTATTTGAATCAAATGAGAGTCAAATACATTCAAACAAAGCTAATTAAATCAAATAAAAGTCTAATACGTTCTACAAAGCTAATTGTATCAAATGAAAGTCAAACGCAATCAAATAAAGCTATTTGAGTCAAATGAAAGTCAAACACATTCAAACAAAGTTGTTTAAATTAAATGAAAGTGAAATGTATTCTACAAAGCTAATTGAATCAAATGAAAGTTGGACGCATTCAAACAAAGCTATTTGAATCAAATGAAATTCAAATACATTCAACAAAGCTAATTGAATCAAATGAAAGTCAAACACATTCAAACAAAGCTATTTGAATCAAATGAAAGTCAAACACATTCAAACAAAGCTATTTGAATCAAATGAGAGTCAAATACATTCAAACAAAGCTAATTAAATCAAAAAAAGTTTAAGACATTCTACAAAGCTAATTGAATTAAATTAAAGTCAAACACATTCAAACAAAGCTAATTGAATCAAATGAAAGTCAAACACAGTCAAACAAAGTTATTTGACTCAAATGAAAGTCAAATACATTCTACAAAGATAATTGAATCAAATGAAAGTCAAACACATTCAAACAAAGCTATTTGAATAAAATGAAAGTCAAATACGTTCGACAAAGCTAATTGTATCAAATTAAAGTCAAACGCAATCAAATAAAGCTATTTGAGTCAAATGAAAGTCAGACACATTCAAACAAAGTTGTTTAAATTAAATGAAAGTGAAATGTATTCTACAAAGCTAATTGAATCAAATGAAAGTTGAACGCATTCAAACAAAGCTATTTGAATCAAATGGAATTCAAATACATTCAACAAAGCTAATTGAATCAAATGAAAGTCAAACACATTCAAACAAAGCTATTTGAATCAGATGAAAGTCAAGCACATTCAAACAAAGCTATTTTAAGCAAATGAAAGTCAAATACATTCAACAAAGCTAATTAAATCAAATGAAAGTCAAACACATTCAAACAAAGCTATTTGAATCAAATGAAAGTCAAACACATTCAAACAAAGCTATTTTAAGCAAATGAAAGTCAAATACATTCAATAAAGCTAATTAAATCAAATGAAAGTCAAACACATTCTACAAAGCTAATTGAATCAAATGAAAGTCAAACACATTCAAACAAAGCTATTTGAATCAAATGAAAGTCAAATACATTCTACAAAGCTAATTGAATCAAATGAAAGTCAAACACATTCAAATAAAGCTATTTGAATCAAATGAAAGTCAAATACATTCTACAAAGCTAATTGAATCAAATGAAAGTCAAACACATTCAAACAAAGCTTTTTAATTTAAGTGAAAGTCAAACACATTCAAACAAAGCTATATAAGTCAAATGAAAGTGAAATGCATTCTGCAAAGCAAATTGAATTAAATGAAAATCAAACACATTCAAACAAAGCTATTAGAATCAAATGACAGTCAAATACATTCTACAAAGCTAATTGAATCAAATGAAAGTCAAACACATTCAAACAAAGCTATTTGAATCAAATTAAAGTCAAACACATTCAAACAAAGCTAATTGAATCAAATGAAAGTCAAACACATTCAAACACAGATTTCAAATCAAATGAAAGTCAAATACATTCTACAATGCTAATTGAATCAAATGAAAGTCAAACACATTCAAATAAAGCTATTTGAATCAAATGAAAGTCAAATACATTCTACAAAGCTAATTGAATCAAATAAAAGTCAAACACATTCAAACAAAGCTATTTGAATCAAATGAAAGTCAAATACGTTCTACAAAGCTAATTGTATCAAATGAAAGTCAAACGCAATCAAATAAAGCTATTTGAGTCAAATGAAAGTCAAACACATTCAAACAAAGTTGTTTAAATTAAATGAAAGTGAAATGTATTCTACAAAGCTAATTGAATCAAATGAAAGTTGAACGCATTCAAACAAAGCTATTTGAATCAAATGAAATTCAAATACATTCAACAAAGCTAATTGAATCAAATCAAAGTCAAAGACATTCAAACAAAGCTATTTGAATCAAATGATAGTCAAACACATCCAAACAAAGCTATTTGAATCAAATGAGAGTCAAATACATTCAAACAAAGCTAATTAAATCAAATAAAAGTTTAAGACATTCTACAAAGCTAATTGAATTAAATTAAAGTCAAACACATTCAAACAAAGCTAATTGAATCAAATGAAAGTCAAACACAGTCAAACAAAGTTATTTGACTCAAATGAGAGTCAAATACATTCAAACAAAGCTAATTAAATCAAATAAAAGTTTAAGACATTCTACAAAGCTAATTGAATTAAATTAAAGTCAAACACATTCAAACAAAGCTAATTGAATCAAATGAAAGTCAAACACAGTCAAACAAAGTTATTTGACTCAAATGAAAGTCAAATACATTCTACAAAGATAATTGAATCAAATGAAAGTCAAACACATTCAAACAAAGCTATTTGAATAAAATGAAAGTGAAATACGTTCGACAAAGCTAATTGTATCAAATTAAAGTCAAACGCAATCAAATAAAGCTATTTGAGTCAAATGAAAGTCAGACACATTCAAACAAATTGTTTAAATTAAATGAAAGTGAAATGTATTCTACAAAGCTAATTGAATCAAATGAAAGTTGAACGCATTCAAACAAAGCTATTTGAATCAAATGGAATTCAAATACATTCAACAAAGCTAATTGAATCAAATGAAAGTCAAACACATTCGAACAAAGCTATTTGAATCAAATGAAAGTCTAACACATTCAAACAAAGCTATTTGAATCAAATGAGAGTCAAATACATTCAAACAAAGCTAATTAAATCAAATAAAAGTCTAATACGTTCTACAAAGCTAATTGTATCAAATGAAAGTCAAACGCAATCAAATAAAGCTATTTGAGTCAAATGAAAGTCAAACACATTCAAACAAAGTTGTTTAAATTAAATGAAAGTGAAATGTATTCTACAAAGCTAATTGAATCAAATGAAAGTTGGACGCATTCAAACAAAGCTATTTGAATCAAATGAAATTCAAATACATTCAACAAAGCTAATTGAATCAAATGAAAGTCAAACACATTCAAACAAAGCTATTTGAATCAAATGAAAGTCAAACACATTCAAACAAAGCTATTTGAATCAAATGAAAGTCAAATACGTTCGACAAAGCTAATTGTATAAAATTAAAGTCAAACGCAATCAAATAAAGCTATTTGAGTCAAATGAAAGTCAGACACATTCAAACAAAGTTGTTTAAATTAAATGAAAGTGAAATGTATTCTACAAAGCTAATTGAATCAAATGAAAGTTGAACGCATTCAAACAAAGCTATTTGAATCAAATGGAATTCAAATACATTCAACAAAGCTAATTGAATCAAATGAAAGTCAAACACATTCAAACAAAGCTATTTGAATCAGATGAAAGTCAAGCACATTCAAACAAAGCTATTTTAAGCAAATGAAAGTCAAATACATTCAACAAAGCTAATTAAATCAAATGAAAGTCAAACACATTCAAACAAAGCTATTTGAATCAAATGAAAGTCAAACACATTCAAACAAAGCTATTTTAAGCAAATGAAAGTCAAATACATTCAATAAAGCTAATTAAATCAAATGAAAGTCAAACACATTCTACAAAGCTAATTGAATCAAATGAAAGTCAAACACATTCAAACAAAGCTATTTGAATCAAATGAAAGTCAAATACATTCTACAAAGCTAATTGAATCAAATGAAAGTCAAACGCATTCAAACAAAGCTATTTGAATCAAATGAAAGTCAAATACATTCTACAAAGCTAATTGAATCAAATGAAAGTCAAACACATTCAAACAAAGCTTTTTAATTTAAGTGAAAGTCAAACACATTCAAACAAAGCTATATAAGTCAAATGAAAGTGAAATGCATTCTGCAAAGCAAATTGAATTAAATGAAAATCAAACACATTCAAACAAAGCTATTAGAATCAAATGACAGTCAAATACATTCTACAAAGCTAATTGAATCAAATGAAAGTCAAACACATTCAAACAAAGCTATTTGAATCAAATTAAAGTCAAACACATTCAAACAAAGCTAATTGAATCAAATGAAAGTCAAACACATTCAAACACAGATTTCAAATCAAATGAAAGTCAAATACATTCTACAATGCTAATTGAATCAAATGAAAGTCAAACACATTCAAATAAAGCTATTTGAATCAAATGAAAGTCAAATACATTCTACAAAGCTAATTGAATCAAATAAAAGTCAAACACATTCAAACAAAGCTATTTGAATCAAATGAAAGTCAAATACGTTCTACAAAGCTAATTGTATCAAATGAAAGTCAAACGCAATCAAATAAAGCTATTTGAGTCAAATGAAAGTCAAACACATTCAAACAAAGTTGTTTAAATTAAATGAAAGTGAAATGTATTCTACAAAGCTAATTGAATCAAATGAAAGTTGAACGCATTCAAACAAAGCTATTTGAATCAAATGAAATTCAAATACATTCAACAAAGCTAATTGAATCAAATCAAAGTCAAAGACATTCAAACAAAGCTATTTGAATCAAATGATAGTCAAACACATCCAAACAAAGCTATTTGAATCAAATGAGAGTCAAATACATTCAAACAAAGCTAATTAAATCAAATAAAAGTTTAAGATATTCTACAAAGCTAATTGAATTAAATTAAAGTCAAACACATTCAAACAAAGCTAATTGAATCAAATGAAAGTCAAACACAGTCAAACAAAGTTATTTGACTCAAATGAGAGTCAAATACATTCAAACAAAGCTAATTAAATCAAATAAAAGTTTAAGACATTCTACAAAGCTAATTGAATTAAATTAAAGTCAAACACATTCAAACAAAGCTAATTGAATCAAATGAAAGTCAAACACAGTCAAACAAAGTTATTTGACTCAAATGAAAGTCAAATACATTCTACAAAGATAATTGAATCAAATGAAAGTCAAACACATTCAAACAAAGCTATTTGAATAAAATGAAAGTGAAATACGTTCGACAAAGCTAATTGTATCAAATTAAAGTCAAACGCAATCAAATAAAGCTATTTGAGTCAAATGAAAGTCAGACACATTCAAACAAATTGTTTAAATTAAATGAAAGTGAAATGTATTCTACAAAGCTAATTGAATCAAATGAAAGTTGAACGCATTCAAACAAAGCTATTTGAATCAAATGGAATTCAAATACATTCAACAAAGCTAATTGAATCAAATGAAAGTCAAACACATTCAAACAAAGCTATTTGAATCAGATGAAAGTCAAGCACATTCAAACAAAGCTATTTTAAGCAAATGAAAGTCAAATACATTCAACAAAGCTAATTAAATCAAATGAAAGTCAAACACATTCAAACAAAGCTATTTGAATCAAATGAAAGTCAAACACATTCAAACAAAGCTATTTTAAGCAAATGAAAGTCAAATACATTCAATAAAGCTAATTAAATCAAATGAAAGTCAAACACATTCTACAAAGCTAATTGAATCAAATGAAAGTCAAACACATTCAAACAAAGCTATTTGAATCAAATGAAAGTCAAATACATTCTACAAAGCTAATTGAATCAAATGAAAGTCAAACACATTCAAATAAAGCTATTTGAATCAAATGAAAGTCAAATACATTCTACAAAGCTAATTGAATCAAATGAAAGTCAAACACATTCAAACAAAGCTTTTTAATTTAAGTGAAAGTCAAACACATTCAAACAAAGCTATATAAGTCAAATGAAAGTGAAATGCATTCTACAAAGCAAATTGAATTAGATGAAAATCAAACACATTCAAACAAAGCTATTAGAATCAAATGACAGTCAAATACATTCTACAAAGCTAATTGAATCAAATGAAAGTCAAACACATTCAAACAAAGCTATTTGAATCAAATAAAAGTCAAACACATTCAAACAAAGCTAATTGAATCAAATGAAAGTCAAACACATTCAAACACAGATTTCAAATCAAATGAAAGTCAAATACATTCTACAAAGAAAATCGAAACAAATGAAAGTCAAACACATTCAAACAAAGCTATTTGAATCAAATGAAAGTCAAATACATTCTACAAAGCTAATTGAATCAAATGAAAGTCAAACATTCAAAAGCTATTTCAATCAAATTAAAGTCAAATACGTTCTACAAAGCTAATTGTATCAAATGAAAGTCAAACGCAATCAAATAAAGCTATTTGAGTCAAATGAAAGTCAAACACATTCAAACAAAGTTGTTTAAATTAAATGAAAGTGAAATGTATTCTACAAAGCTAATTGAATCAAATGAAAGTTGGACGCATTCAAACAAAGCTATTTGAATCAAATGAAATTCAAATACATTCAACAAAGCTAATTGAATCAAATGAAAGTCAAACACATTCAAACAAAGCTATTTGAATCAAATGAAAGTCAAACACATTCAAACAAAGCTATTTGAATCAAATGAGAGTCAAATACATTCAAACAAAGCTAATTAAATCAAAAAAAGTTTAAGACATTCTACAAAGCTAATTGAATTAAATTAAAGTCAAACACATTCAAACAAAGCTAATTGAATCAAATGAAAGTCAAACACAGTCAAACAAAGTTATTTGACTCAAATGAAAGTCAAATACATTCTACAAAGATAATTGAATCAAATGAAAGTCAAACACATTCAAACAAAGCTATTTGAATAAAATGAAAGTCAAATACGTTCGACAAAGCTAATTGTATCAAATTAAAGTCAAACGCAATCAAATAAAGCTATTTGAATCAAATGAGAGTCAAATACATTCAAACAAAGCTAATTAAATCAAAAAAAGTTTAAGACATTCTACAAAGCTAATTGAATTAAATTAAAGTCAAACACATTCAAACAAAGCTAATTGAATCAAATGAAAGTCAAACACAGTCAAACAAAGTTATTTGACTCAAATGAAAGTCAAATACATTCTACAAAGATAATTGAATCAAATGAAAGTCAAACACATTCAAACAAAGCTATTTGAATAAAATGAAAGTCAAATACGTTCGACAAAGCTAATTGTATCAAATTAAAGTCAAACGCAATCAAATAAAGCTATTTGAGTCAAATGAAAGTCAGACACATTCAAACAAAGTTGTTTAAATTAAATGAAAGTGAAATGTATTCTACAAAGCTAATTGAATCAAATGAAAGTTGAACGCATTCAAACAAAGCTATTTGAATCAAATGGAATTCAAATACATTCAACAAAGCTAATTGAATCAAATGAAAGTCAAACACATTCAAACAAAGCTATTTGAATCAGATGAAAGTCAAGCACATTCAAACAAAGCTATTTTAAGCAAATGAAAGTCAAATACATTCAACAAAGCTAGTTAAATCAAATGAAAGTCAAACACATTCAAACAAAGCTATTTGAATCAAATGAAAGTCAAACACATTCAAACAAAGCTATTTTAAGCAAATGAAAGTCAAATACATTCAATAAAGCTAATTAAATCAAATGAAAGTCAAACACATTCTACAAAGCTAATTGAATCAAATGAAAGTCAAACACATTCAAACAAAGCTATTTGAATCAAATGAAAGTCAAATACATTCTACAAAGCTAATTGAATCAAATGAAAGTCAAACACATTCAAATAAAGCTATTTGAATCAAATGAAAGTCAAATACATTCTACAAAGCTAATTGAATCAAATGAAAGTCAAACACATTCAAACAAAGCTTTTTAATTTAAGTGAAAGTCAAACACATTCAAACAAAGCTATATAAGTCAAATGAAAGTGAAATGCATTCTACAAAGCAAATTGAATTAAATGAAAATCAAACACATTCAAACAAAGCTATTAGAATCAAATGACAGTCAAATACATTCTACAAAGCTAATTGAATCAAATGAAAGTCAAACACATTCAAACAAAGCTATTTGAATCAAATTAAAGTCAAACACATTCAAACAAAGCTAATTGAATCAAATGAAAGTCAAACACATTCAAACACAGATTTCAAATCAAATGAAAGTCAAATACATTCTACAATGCTAATTGAATCAAATGAAAGTCAAACACATTCAAATAAAGCTATTTGAATCAAATGAAAGTCAAATACATTCTACAAAGCTAATTGAATCAAATAAAAGTCAAACACATTCAAACAAAGCTATTTGAATCAAATGAAAGTCAAATACGTTCTACAAAGCTAATTGTATCAAATGAAAGTCAAACGCAATCAAATAAAGCTATTTGAGTCAAATGAAAGTCAAACACATTCAAACAAAGTTGTTTAAATTAAATGAAAGTGAAATGTATTCTACAAAGCTAATTGAATCAAATGAAAGTTGAACGCATTCAAACAAAGCTATTTGAATCAAATGAAATTCAAATACATTCAACAAAGCTAATTGAATCAAATCAAAGTCAAAGACATTCAAACAAAGCTATTTGAATCAAATGAAAGTCAAAACACATCCAAACAAAGCTATTTGAATCAAATGAGAGTCAAATACATTCAAACAAAGCTAATTAAATCAAATAAAAGTTTAAGACATTCTACAAAGCTAATTGAATTAAATTAAAGTCAAACACATTCAAACAAAGCTAATTGAATCAAATGAAAGTCAAACACATTCAAACAAAGATTTCGAATCAAATGAAAGTCAAATACATTCTACAAAGCTAATTGAATCAAATGAAAGTCAAACACATTCAAATAAAGCTATTTGAATCAAATGACAGTCATTTACATTCTACAAAGCTAATTGTATCAGATGAAAGTCAAACACATTGAAACAAAGCTATTTGAATCAAATGAAAGTGAAATGCATTCTACAAAGCTAATTGAATCAAATGAAAGTGAAACACATTCAAACAAAGCTAATTGAATCAAATGAAAGTCAAACACATTCAAATAAAGCTATTTGAATCAAATGAAAGTCAAATACGTTCTACAAAGCTAATTGTATCAAATGAAAGTCAAACGCAATCAAATAAAGCTATTTGAGTCAAATGAAAGTCAAACACATTCAAACAAAGTTGTTTAAATTAAATGAAAGTGAAATGTATTCTTCAAAGCTAATTGAATCAATTGAAAGTTAAACGCATTCAAACAAAGCTATTTGAATCAAATGAAATTCAAATACATTCAACAAAGCTAATTGAATCAAATGAAAGTCAAATAAATTCAAACAAAGCTATTTGAATCAAATGAGAGTCAAATACATTCAAACAAAGCTAATTAAATCAAATAAAAGTTTAAGACATTCTACAAAGCTAATTGAATTAAATTAAAGTCAAACACATTCAAACAAAGCTAATTGAATCAAATGAAAGTCAAACACATTCAAACAAAGATTTCGAATCAAATGAAAGTCAAATACATTCTACAAAACTAATTGAATCAAAAGAAAGTCAAACACATTCAAATAAAGCTATTTGAATCAAATGAAAGTCAAATACATTCTACAAAGCTAATTGAATCAAATGAAAGTAAAAACATTCAAACAAAGCTATTTGAATCAAATGAGAGTCAAATAAATTCAAACAAAGCTAATTAAATCAAATAAAAGTAAAATACATTCTACAAAACTAATTGAATCAAATGAAATTCAAACACATTCAAACAAAGCCTTTTAAATCTAATGAAAGTCAAACACATTCAAACAAAGCTTTTTAATTTAAGTGAAAGTCAAACACATTCAAACAAAGCTATATAAGTCAAATGAAAGTGAAATGCATTCTACAAAGCAAATTGAATTAAATGAAAATCAAACACATTCAAACAAAGCTATTAGAATCAAATGACAGTCAAATACATTCTACAAAGCTAATTGAATCAAATGAAAGTCAAACACATTCAAACAAACCTATTTGAATCAAATAAAAGTCAAACACATTCAAACAAAGCTAATTGAATCAAATGAAAGTCAAACACATTCAAACAAAGATTTCAAATCAAATGAAAGTCAAATACATTCTACAATGCTAATTGAATCAAATGAAAGTCAAACACATTCAAATAAAGCTATTTGAATCAAATGAAAGTCAAATACATTCTACAAAGCTAATTGAATCAAATAAAAGTCAAACACATTCAAACAAAGCTATTTGAATCAAATGAAAGTCAAATACGTTCTACAAAGCTAATTGTATCAAATGAAAGTCAAACGCAATCAAATAAAGCTATTTGAGTCAAATGAAAGTCAAAACACATTCAAACAAAGTTGTTTAAATTAAATGAAAGTGAAATGTATTCTACAAAGCTAATTGAATCAAATGAAAGTTGAACGCATTCAAACAAAGCTATTTGAATCAAATGAAATTCAAATACATTCAACAAAGCTAATTGAATCAAATCAAAGTCAAAGACATTCAAACAAAGCTATTTGAATCAAATGAAAGTCAAACACATCCAAACAAAGCTATTTGAATCAAATGAGAGTCAAATACATTCAAACAAAGCTAATTAAATCAAATAAAAGTTTAAGACATTCTACAAAGCTAATTGAATTAAATTAAAGTCAAACACATTCAAACAAAGCTAATTGAATCAAATGAAAGTCAAACACATTCAAACAAAGATTTCGAATCAAATGAAATTCAAATACATTCTACAAAGCTAATTGAATCAAATGAAAGTCAAACACATTCAAATAAAGCTATTTGAATCAAATGACAGTCATTTACATTCTACAAAGCTAATTGTATCAGATGAAAGTCAAACACATTGAAACAAAGCTATTTGAATCAAATGAAAGTGAAATGCATTCTACAAAGCTAATTGAATCAAATGAAAGTGAAACAAATTCAAACAAAGCTAATTGAATCAAATGAAAGTCAAACACATTCAAATAAAGCTATTTGAATCAAATGAAAGTCAAATACGTTCTACAAAGCTAATTGTATCAAATGAAAGTCAAACGCAATCAAATAAAGCTATTTGAGTCGAATGAAAGTCAAACACATTCAAACAACGTTGTTTAAATTAAATGAAAGTGAAATGTATTCTACAAAGCTAATTGAATCAAATGAAAGTTAAACGCATTCAAACAAAGCTATTTGAATCAAATGAAAGTCAAATACATTCAACAAAGCTAATTGAATCAAATGAAAGTCAAACACATTCAAACAAAGCTATTTGAACCAAATGAAAGTCAAGCACATTCAAACAAAGCTATTTGAATCAAATGAAATTCAAATACATTCAACAAAGCAAATTGAATCAAATGAAAGTCAAACACATTCAAACAAAGCTATTTGAATCAAATGAAAGTCAAACACATTCAAACAAAGCTATTTGAATCAAATGAGTGTCAAATACATTCAAACAAAGCTAATTAAATCGAATAAAAGTCTAATACATTCTACAAAGCTAATTGAATTAAATTAAAGTCAAAACACATTCAAACAAAGCTAATTGAATCAAATAAAAGTCAAACACATTCAAACAAAGATTTCGAATCAAATGAAAGTCAAATACATTCTACAAAGCTAATTGAATCAAATGAAAGTCAAACACATTCAAATAAAGCTATTTGAATCAAATGAAAGTCAAATACATTCTACAAAGCTAATTGAATCAAATGAAAGTCAAAAACATTCAAACAAAGCTATTTGAATCAAATGAGAGTCAAATAAATTCAAACAAAGCTAATTAAATCAAATAAAAGTAAAATACATTCTACAAAGCTAATTGAATCAAATGAAAGTCAAACACATTCAAACAAAGCCTTTTAAATCTAATGAAAGTCAAACACATTCAAACAAAGCTTTTTAATTTAAGTGAAAGTGAAACACATTCAAACAAAGCTATATAAATTAAATGAAAGTGAAATGCATTCTAAAAAGCAAATTGAATTAAATGAAAATCAAACACATTCAAACAAAGCTATTAGAATCAAATGACAGTCAAATACATTCTACAAAGCTAATTGAATCAAATGAGAGTCAAACACATTCAAACAAAGCTATTTGAATCAAATGAAAGTCTAACACATTCAAACAAAGCTATTTGAATCAAATGAGAGTCAAATACATTCAAACAAATCTAATTAAATCTAATAAAAGTCTAATACGTTCTACAAAGCTAATTGTATCAAATGAAAGTCAAACGCAATCAAATAAAGCTATTTAAGTCAAATGAAAGTCAAACACATTCAAACAACGTTGTTTAAATTAAATGAAAGTGAAATGTATTCTACAAAGCTAATTGAATCAAATGAAAGTTAAACGCATTCAAACAAAGCTATTTGAATCAAATGAAAGTCAAATACATTCAACAAAGCTAATTGAATCGAATGAAAGTATAACACATTCAAACAAAGCTAATTGAATCAGATGAAAGTCAAGCACATTCAAACAAAGCTATTTTAAGGAAATGAAAGTCAAATACATTCAACAAAGCTAATTAAATCAAATGAAAGTCAAACACATTCAAACAAAGCTATTTGAATCAAATGAAAGTCAAACACATTCAAACAAAGCTATTTGAATCAAATGAGAGTCAAATACATTCAAACAAAGCTAATTAAATCAAATAAAAGTCTAATACATTCTACAACGCTAATTGAATTAAATTAAAGTCAAACACATTCAAACAAAGCTAATTGAATCAAATGAAAGTCAAAGACATTCAAACAAAGATTTCAAATCAAATGAAAGTCAAATACATTCTACAATGCTAATTGAATCAAATGAAAGTCAAACACATTCAAATAAAGCTATTTGTATCAAATGAAAGTCAAATACATTCTACAAAGCTAATTGAATCAAATGAAAGTCAAACACATTCAAACAAAGCTATTAGAATCAAATGAAAGTCAAATACATTCTACAAAGCTAATTGAATCAAATGAAAGTAAAACACATTCAAACAAAGCTATTTGAAGCAAATGAAAGTCAAATACATTCTACAAAGAAAATTGAAACAAATGAAAGTCAAACACAGTCAAACAAAGTTATTTGACTCAAATGAAAGTCAAATACATTCTACAAAGCTTATTGAATCAAATGAAAGTCAAACACATTCAAACAAAGCTATTTGAATCAAATGAAAGTCAAATACGTTCTACAAAGCTAATTGTATCAAATGAAAGTCAAACGCAATCAAATAAAGCTATTTGAGTCAAATGAAAGTCAAACACATTCAAACAAAGTTGTTTAAATTAATTGAAAGTGAAATGTATTCTACAAAGCTAATTGAATCAAATGAAATTCAAATACATTCAACAAAGCTAATTGAATCAAATGAAAGTCAAACACATTCAAACAAAGCTATTTGAATCAAATGAAAGTCAAACACATTCAAACAAAGCTATTTGAATCAAATGAGAGTCAAATACATTCAAACAAAGCTAATTAAATCAAATAAAAGTTTAAGACATTCTACAAAGCTAATTGAATTAAATTAAAGTCAAACACATTCAAACAAAGCTAATTGAATCAAATGAAAGTCAAACACATTCAAACAAAGATTTCAAATCAAATGAAAGTCAAATACATTCTACAATGCTAATTGAATCAAATGAAAGTCAAACACATTCAAATAAAGCTATTTGTATCAAATGAAAGTCAAATACATTCTACAAAGCTAATCGAATCAAATGAAAGTCAAACGCAATCAAATAAAGCTATTTGAGTCAAATGAAAGTCAAACACATTCAAACAAAGTTGTTTAAATTAAATGAAAGTGAAATGTATTCTACAAAGCTAATTGAATCAAATGAAAATTGAACGCATTCAAACAAAGCTATTTGAATCAAATGAAATTCAAATACATTCAACAAAGCTAATTGAATCAAATGAAAGTCAAACACATTCAAACAAAGCTATTTGAATCAAATGAGAGTCAAACATGTTCAAACAAAGCTATTTGAATCAAATTAAAGTCAAACACATTCAAACAAAGCTAATTGAATCAAATGAAAGTCAAACACAGTCAAACAAAGTTATTTGACTCAAATGAAAGTCAAATACATTCTACAAAGATAATTGAATCAAATGAAAGTCAAACACATTCAAACAAAGCTATTTGAATAAAATGAAAGTCAAATACGTTCGACAAAGCTAATTGTATCAAATTAAAGTCAAACGCAATCAAATAAAGCTATTTGAGTCAAATGAAAGTCAGACACATTCAAACAAAGTTGTTTAAATTAAATGAAAGTGAAATGTATTCTACAAAGCTAATTGAATCAAATGAAAGTTGAACGCATTCAAACAAAGCTATTTGAATCAAATGGAATTCAAATACATTCAACAAAGCTAATTGAATCAAATGAAAGTCAAACACATTCAAACAAAGCTATTTGAATCAATTGAAAGTCAACACATTCAAACAAAGCTATTTTAAGCAAATGAAAGTCAAATACATTCAACAAAGCTAATTAAATCAAATGAAAGTCAAACACATTCAAACAAAGCTATTTGAATCAAATGAAAGTCAAACACATTCAAACAAAGCTATTTGAATCAAATGAGAGTCAAATACATTCAAACAAAGCTAATTAAATCAAATAAAAGTCTAATACATTCTACAACGCTAATTGAATTAAATTAAAGTCAAACACATTCAAACAAAGCTAATTGAATCAAATGAAAGTCAAACACATTCAAACAAAGATTTCAAATCAAATGAAAGTCAAAAACATTCTACAATGCTAATTGAATCATATGAAAGTCAAACACATTCAAATAAAGCTATTTGAATCAAATGAAAGTCAAATACATTCTACAATGCTAATTGAATCAAATGAAAGTCAAACACATTCAAATAAAGCTATTTGTATCAAATGAAAGTCAAATACATTCTACAAAGCTAATCGAATCAAATGAAAGTCAAACGCAATCAAATAAAGCTATTTGAGTCAAATGAAAGTCAAACACATTCAAACAAAGTTGTTTAAATTAAATGAAAGTGAAATGTATTCTACAAAGCTAATTGAATCAAATGAAAATTGAACGCATTCAAACAAAGCTATTTGAATCAAATGAAATTCAAATACATTCAACAAAGCTAATTGAATCAAATGAAAGTCAAACACATTCAAACAAAGCTATTTGAATCAAATGAGAGTCAAACATGTTCAAACAAAGCTATTTGAATCAAATTAAAGTCAAACACATTCAAACAAAGCTAATTGAATCAAATGAAAGTCAAACACAGTCAAACAAAGTTATTTGACTCAAATGAAAGTCAAATACATTCTACAAAGATAATTGAATCAAATGAAAGTCAAACACATTCAAACAAAGCTATTTGAATAAAATGAAAGTCAAATACGTTCGACAAAGCTAATTGTATCAAATTAAAGTCAAACGCAATCAAATAAAGCTATTTGAGTCAAATGAAAGTCAGACACATTCAAACAAAGTTGTTTAAATTAAATGAAAGTGAAATGTATTCTACAAAGCTAATTGAATCAAATGAAAGTTGAACGCATTCAAACAAAGCTATTTGAATCAAATGGAATTCAAATACATTCAACAAAGCTAATTGAATCAAATGAAAGTCAAACACATTCAAACAAAGCTATTTGAATCAGATGAAAGTCAAGCACATTCAAACAAAGCTATTTTAAGCAAATGAAAGTCAAATACATTCAACAAAGCTAATTAAATCAAATGAAAGTCAAACACATTCAAACAAAGCTATTTGAATCAAATGAAAGTCAAACACATTCAAACAAAGCTATTTGAATCAAATGAGAGTCAAATACATTCAAACAAAGCTAATTAAATCAAATAAAAGTCTAATACATTCTACAAAGCTAATTGAATTAAATTAAAGTCAAACACATTCAAACAAAGCTAATTGAATCAAATGAAAGTCAAACACATTCAAACAAAGATTTCGAATCAAATGAAAGTCAAACACATTCAAACAAAGCTATTTGAATCAAATGAGAGTCAAATAAATTCAAACAAAGCTAATTAAATCAAATAAAAGTCTAATACATTCTACAACGCTAATTGAATTAAATTAAAGTCAAACACATTCAAACAAAGCTAATTGAATCAAATGAAAGTCAAACACATTCAAACAAAGATTTCAAATCAAATGAAAGTCAAATACATTCTACAATGCTAATTGAATCATATGAAAGTCAAACACATTCAAATAAAGCTATTTGAATCAAATGAAAGTCAAATACATTCTACAAAGCTAATTGAATCAAATGAATGTCGAACACATTCAAACAAAGCTATTTGAATCAAATGAAAGTCAAATACATTCTACAAAGCTATTTGAATCAAATGAAAGTCAAACACATTCAAACAAAGCTATTTGAAGCAAATGAAAGTCAAATACATTCTACAAAGAAAATCGAAACAAATGAAAGTCAAACACAGTCAAACAAAGTTATTTGACTCAAATGAAAGTCAAATACATTCTACAAAGCTAATTGAATCAAATGAAAGTCAAACACATTCAAACAAAGCTATTTGAATCAAATGAAAGTCAAATACGTTCTACAAAGCTAATTGAATCAAATGAAAGTCAAACACATTCAAACAAATTATTTGAAGCAAATGAAGTCAAATACATTCTACAAAGAAAATCGAAACAAATGAAAGTCAAACACAGTCAAACAAAGTTATTTGACTCAAATGAAAGTCAAATACATTCTACAAAGCTAATTGAATCAAATGAAAGTCAAACACATTCAAACAAAGGTATTTGAATCAAATGAAAGTCAAATACATTCTACAAAGCTAATTGAATCAAATGAAAGTCAAACACATTCAAATAAAGCTATTTGAATCAAATGAAAGTCAAATACATTCTACAAAGCTAATTGAATCAAATGAAAGTCAAAAACATTCAAACAAAGCTATTTGAATCAAATGAGAGTCAAATACATTCAAACATAGCTATTTGAAGCAAATGAAAGTCATATACATTCTACAAAGAAAATTGAAAACAAATGAAAGTCAAACACAGTCAAACAAAGTTATTTGACTCAAATGAAAGTCAAATACATTCTACAAAGCTAATTGAATCAAATGAAAGTCAAACACATTCAAACAAAGCTATTTGAATCAAATGAAAGTCAAATACGTTCTACAAAGCTAACTGTATCAAATGAAAGTCAACGCAATCAAATAAAGCTATTTGAGTCAAATGAAAGTCAAACACATTCAAACAAAGTTGTTTAAATTAAATGAAAGTGAAATGTATTCTACAAAGCTAATTGAATCAAATGAAAATTGAACGCATTCAAACAAAGCTATTTGAATCAAATGAAATTCAAATACATTCAACAAAGCTAATTGAATCAAATGAAAGTAAAAACACATTCAACAAAGCTATTTGAATCAAATGAAAGTCAAACACATTCAAACAAAGCTATTTGAATCAAATGAGAGTCAAATACATTCAAACAAAGCTAATTAAATCAAAAAAAGTTTAAGACATTCTACAAAGCTAATTGAATTAAATTAAAGTCAAACACATTCAAACAAAGCTAATTGAATCAAATGAAAGTCAAACACATTCAAACAAAGATTTCGAATCAAATGAAATTCAAATACATTTCTACAAAGCTAATTGAATCAAATGAAAGTCAAACACATTCAAATAAAGCTATTTGAATCAAATGACAGTCATTTACATTCTACAAAGCTAATTGTATCAGATGAAAGTCAAACACATTGAAACAAAGCTATTTGAATCAAATGAAAGTGAAATGCATTCTACAAAGCTAATTGAATCAAATGAAAGTGAAACAAATTCAAACAAGCTAATTGAATCAAATGAAAGTCAAACACATTCAAATAAAGCTATTTGAATCAAATGAAGTCAAATACGTTCTACAAAGCTAATTGTATCAAATGAAAGTCAAACGCAATCAAATAAAGCTATTTGAGTCGAATGAAAGTCAACACATTCAAACAACGTTGTTTAAAATTAAATGAAAGTGAAATGTATTCTACAAAGCTAATTGAATCAAATGAAAGTTAAACGCATTCAAACAAAGCTATTTGAATCAAATGAAAGTCAAATACATTCAACAAAGCTAATTGAATCAAATGAAAGTCAAACACATTCAACAAAGCTATTTGAACCAAATGAAGTCAAGCATTCAAAGCAAAGCTATTTGAATCAAATGAAATTCAAATACATTCAACAAAGCAAATTGAATCAAATGAAGTCAAACACATTCAAACAAAGCTATTTGAATCAAATGAAAGTCAAAAACATTCAAACAAGCTATTTGAATCAAATGAGTGTCAAATACATTCAAACAAAGCTAATTAAATCGAATAAAAGTCTAATACATTCTACAAAGCTAATTGAATTAAATTAAAGTCAAACACATTTCAAACAAAGCTAATTGAATCAAATAAAAGTCAAACACATTCAAACAAGATTTCGAATCAAATGAAAGTCAAATACATTCTACAAAGCTAATTGAATCAAATGAAAGTCAAACACATTCAAATAAAGCTATTTGAATCAAATGAAAGTCAAATACATTCTACAAAGCTAATTGAATCAAATGAAAGTCAAAAACATTCAAACAAAGCTATTTGAATCAAATGAGAGTCAAATAAATTCAAACAAAGCTAATTAAATCAAATAAAAGTAAAATACATTCTACAAAGCTAATTGAATCAAATGAAAGTCAAACACATTCAAACAAAGCCTTTTAAATCTAATGAAAGTCAAACACATTCAAACAAAGCTTTTTAATTTAAGTGAAAGTGAAACACATTCAAACAAACAAAGTGAAATGCATTCTACAAAGCAAATGAATTAAATGAAAATCAAACACATTCAAACAAAGCTATTAGAATCAAATGACAGTCAAATACATTCTACAAAGCTAATTGAATCAAATGAAGTCAAACACATTCAAACAAAGCTATTTGAATCAAATGAAAGTCTAACACATTCAAACAAAGCTATTTGAATCAAATGAAGTCAAATACATTCAAACAAATCTAATTAAATCTAATAAAAGTCTAATACGTTCTACAAAGCTAATTGTATCAAATGAAAGTCAAACGCAATCAAATAAAGCTATTTAAGTCAAATGAAAGTCAAACACATTCAAACAACGTTGTTTAAATTAAATGAAAGTGAAATGTATTCTACAAAGCTAATTGAATCAAATGAAAGTTAAACGCATTCAAACAAAGCTATTTGAATCAAATGAAAGTCAAATACATTCAACAAAGCTAATTGAATCAAATGAAAGTCAAACACATTCAAACAAAGCTAATTGAATCAGATGAAAGTCAAGCACATTCAAACAAAAGCTATTTTTAAGGAAATGAAAGTCAAATACATTCAACAAAGCTAATTAAATCAAATGAAAGTCAAACACATTCAAACAAAGCTATTTGAATCAAATGAAAGTCAAACACATTCAAACAAAGCTATTTGAATCAAATGAGAGTCAAATACATTCAAACAAAGCTAATTAAATCAAATAAAAGTCTAATACATTCTACAAGCTAATTGAATTAAATTAAAGTCAAACACATTCAAACAAAGCTAATTGAATCAAATGAAAGTCAAAACATTCAAACAAAGATTTCAAATCAAATGAAAGTCAAATACATTCTACAAGCTAATTGAATCAAATGAAAGTCAAACACATTCAAAGCTATTTGTATCAAATGAAAGTCAAATACATTCTACAAAGCTAATTGAATCAAATGAAAGTCAAACACATTCAAACAAAGCTATTAGAATCAAATGAAAGTCAAATACATTCTACAAAGCTAATTGAATCAAATGAAAGTAAAACACATTCAAACAAAGCTATTTGAAGCAAATGAAAGTCAAATACATTCTACAAAGAAAATTGAAACAAATGAAAGTCAAACACAGTCAAACAAAGTTATTTGACTCAAATGAAAGTCAAATACATTCTACAAAGCTTATTGAATCAAATGAAAGTCAAACACATTCAAACAAAGCTATTTGAATCAAATGAAAGTCAAATACGTTCTACAAAGCTAATTGTATCAAATGAAAGTCAAACGAATCAAATAAAGCTATTTGAGTCAAATGAAAGTCAAACACATTCAAACAAAGTTGTTTAAATTAAATGAAAGTGAAATGAAGCTAATTGAATCAAATGCATTCAACAAAGCTGAATCAAATGAAAGTCAAACACATTCAAAAAAGGATGAAGTGAAAGATTCAAACAAAGCTAATTAAATCAAATAAAAGTTTAAGACATTCTACAAAGCTAATTGAATTAAATGAAAGTCAAACACATTCAAACAAAGCTAATTGAATCAAATGAAAGTCAAACACATTCAAACAAAGCTATTTGAATCAAATGAGAGTCAAATACATTCAAACAAAGCTAATTAAATCAAATAAAAGTCTAATACATTCTACAAGCTAATTGAATTAAATTAAAGTCAAACACATTCAAACAAAGCTAATTGAATCAAATGAAAGTCAAACACATTCAAACAAAGATTTCAAATCAAATGAAAGTCAAAAACATTCTACAATGCTAATTGAATCAAATGAAAGTCAAACACATTCAAAATAAAGCTATTTGAATCAAATGAAAGTCAAATACATTCTACAAAGCTAATTGAATCAAATGAAAGTCAAACACATTCAAACAAAGCTATTTGAATCAAATGA
>NW_018744631.1:0-37816 GCF_001683475.1 Chenopodium quinoa | reverse complement strand
ATGTGTTTGACTTTCATTTGAATTAATTAGCTTTGTTTGAATGTGTTTGACTTTCATTAGATTTAATTAGCTTTGTAGAATGCATTTGACTTTCATATGATTTAAAAAGCTTTGTTTGAATGTGTTTGACTTTCGTTTGATTCAATTAGCTTTGTAGAATGCATTTGACTTTCATTTGATTCAATTAGCTTTGTTGAAAGCATTTGACTTTCAGTTGATTCAAAAAGCTTTGTTTGAATGTGTTTGACTTTCATTTGATTCAATTAGCTTTGTAGAATTCATTTGATTTTTTTGATTTAATTAGCTTTGTTGAATGTATTTGACTTTCATTGATTTAAAAAGCTTTGTTTGAATGTGTTTGACTTTCATTTGATTGAATTAGCTTTGAAAAATGATTTGACTTTCATTTGATTCAATAGCTTCTTTGATTGCATTTAAATTTAATTTGATTCAAAAAGCTTTGTTTGAATGTATTTGACTTTCATTTGATTCAATTAGCTTTGTAGAATGCATTTGACTTTCATTTGATTCAGTTAGCTTTATTGAATGTATTTGACTTTCATATAATTTAAAAAGCTTTGTTTGAATTGTTTTGACTTTCGTTTGATTCAATTAGCTTTGTAGAATGAATTTGACTTTAATTTGATTCAAAAAGTTTTGTTTGAATGTGTTTGACTTTCATTTTATATAATTACTGACCAATATGGTCAAAGTTCTAATGATTGTGATCTCCAAGTAGTCAAGTATCTAGCAAGTGACGGTTTTCCAAGCTCCAAGTGCAACGGTTACAAGCTGATTGAAGAGCTCCAAGTGCAACGGTTACAAGCTGATTGAAGAGGAGTGATTCATGGCACTTGTTGGGCGTGAATTATGGAGTTTGTTGGCTGAACATTGCACCTCATTATTTGGGGGTTATGAAGAATAAAGAGGCGTGAATCAAGGCATTAAAATGGGGGTTACACAAGCTTGCATATGGCTGTTTTGGGCGTGTAATTGAAGATGCTCTTTGGATGCTGTTTGGCTGATCATCTTCCCTTGTTTCAAGCCTAGTCTTTAGTTCTTTTAATTAAGTTTAATCTTGTTTGTAAAAGGGGTTAAGTGGGACGTGTATTCTCCACTCATTCCCTTAGTTAATTTACTTTTGTCTATTTTATTTTGTTAATTAAAGTAGGCAAGTGAAAAGGTTGTATTGATGCTATAAATAGCATACTTTGAATGAATGAAAATCATCCAAGATTATTTGCCTAAAAACGTGTGTTTTTGTAATTGAAGTGACTTGAGTTTAGTTCACTTTGTTTTTCCAAATTTGAGTATCCGAATTTGAAGAGTGTTAGTTTTGGTGAGAGTTCCCAAAATTAGGACTTATAGTTTATGATTTGGTGAGAGTTCCCTCATCTAAACTATCCCAAGCAAACGAGTGAGAGTTCCTCTTTGCTATATCCTTAGCTTAGGGTGAGAGTTCCCCTAACTAAACTGATTACTTGACACTTGAACTTTAAAACCTTTGAATCTTTTAACTTGTCATTTCTTGTAACAAGGTTTCTCATCTTTGTTTACACATCATTTGGCGCGTCAGGTAGGGGGAAATTTTCTTAAATTTTCCAGAGGGGTCGAATACCTACATACCATGGGAGAAAATCAAGACTTGAGGACAGCTTTGGAAGCTCTTAATCGATCCATTGCTAGTCAGGAAAGGTTGGCCGAAACCAATGCCAATCTCCAAGGGAACCTTGCTGCCTTGATGCAAGGCTCATGACGAGCAAGATAGGAGAGATCAAGGTGAAGACCCTCCACCTAGGAGGGAGGATAGGAGTCTCAAAGTGGACGTTCCTTCTTTTGATGGGACACTTGATCCAGAGAAGTACTTGGAATGGGAGAAATCCTTGGAAAGGTACTTTGAATACAAGGACATTCATGAGGATGTTCAACGTTTTAAGATTGCCAAAGTCAAGTTGAAAGGCTATGGTGATAGCTGGTTGCAAGGAGAACAAAGAGGGCGTACCCTTAGGGGTAAGGCTCACATTTCCACTTGGGAAAAGCTGAAGAAAAGAATGAGGGATCGTTTCATTCCTCACAATTACAAGCAAAATCAGTATGTGAAATGGAGTACTCTCCAACAAAATGGTGATTCGGTGGAAGACTATATCAAAGAATTTGATAGGCTTGCCATTGTATGTGAAGTGACTGAAAATGAAGAGCTGAAGTTGGGGCGTTTTGTAGCTGGGTTGGAACAAGAGTTACAAGACAAACTTGATGGTTACACTAACCTCACGTTTGTGGAAGCTTGCAAACTTGTGACAAAGTTTGATGCTAAAAGGAAAAGAAAGAAAACGCCTACTACTACTCCAGTGGTACGCAAACCACCCTTCAACTCAAAGGAGGGTTCTTCTTTTAGCAAGCCTAATGAGCCACCAAAGAGGAACACGAAAGACTTCAAGCTTAGTGACATTGTATGTTACAAGTGTGGAGGTAGAGGACATTATAAAAAAGATTGTCCTAATTCAAGAGCCTTAACCATGCAAGAGGTTAAACTCATAGCCACCCAAAGCATCAATTGGGAGGAATTTGAGTCTGAAGAAGAGAAGGAGGTGACCCCGTACGAAAAGGAAGAGGAGGAGGACCAATGCTATCCTGAAATGGGGGACAAAACAAACCTGGTGGTTAGGAGAGCTTTGCAAGCTCGTGTGGAGGAACCTTTGGCGCCACAAAGACAACACATTTTCATCACCAAATGTAAAGTTGGTGACGAGGTATGTGATTTAATTATTGATGGGGCAGTGAGGCTAATACTGTGTCAAAAACCTTAGTATCTAAACTAGGTCTTACCACCACAAATCATCCACATCCTTACAAATTGAGTTGGTTAGATTCTAATGCTAGTACTGGGGTTAGAAAGCAATGTATGGTGAATTTTTCGATTGGTTCATATCATGATAGTCAATTATGTGATGTTGTTTTAATGGATGCTTGTCATATTCTTCTTGGAAGACCGTGGCAATCTGACAAAAAATCTATCCATGATGGGTACCATAACACCTACACTATCACTCACCAAGGGAAACAAAAGAAATTGCACCCTTTACCACCCCCACGGTTTTCACAACCACAAAAGCCACAAATTTCTTTATTGTCTTGTAAAGAGTTTGAGAGGGAGTTTGAGGGTGAGGAAGAGATATTCGTGTTGTACTCTAAAGAAATCCATGGAAAATTTGTGAGTCAAAACCCTAAACTTGCCAAACTGATTAAAGAGTTTGAGGATGTTTTTCCGGATGAGTTACCTAAGGGATTACCACCCTTGAGAGGAATTGAGCATCAAATCGATCTCATTCCAGGCGCACCTCTACCAAATAAACCTGCCTATAGATGTAACCCTTTAGAAACTAAGGAGTTGCAAAGACAAATTGAAGAATTGATGGGTATGGGCTATGTGCGTGAGTCTATGAGTCCATGTGCGGTTCCTGCCTTGTTGGTTCCTAAAAAGGATGGAACTTGGCGTATGTGCATTGATAGTAGAGCTGTTAACAATATTACTATCAAGTACAGGTTTCCAATCCCAAGACTGGATGATATGCTGGACGAATTGAGTGGTTCAAATGTATTCTCAAAAGTTGATTTGAGAAGTGGTTACCATCAAATTCGTATGAGGGAAGGTGATGAATGGAAGACTGCATTCAAGACAAAGCATGGGTTGTATGAATGGCTTGTGATGCCGTTTGGATTGACCAATGCACCTAGCACGTTCATGAGATTAATGAACGAGGTGTTGAGGCCATTTCTTGGCAAGTTCGTGGTGGTGTACCTTGATGACATCCTTATTTACTCTAAAAATGAGGATGAACATTTAGAACATTTGTTTCAAGTTTTTTCTGTTTTAAGAACTCAAAAATTGTATGGAAAACTTGAAAAATGTGATTTTATGTTATATGAGGTCACTTTTCTTGGTTACATAGTTTCAGGTGGTGGCGTGAAGGTGGATCCTTGCAAGGTTGAAGCAATTCAATCATGGCCTAGTCCAAAAAACACTCACGGAGGTCCGTTCTTTCCATGGCCTAGCTTCTTTCTATAGAAGATTTATCAAGAATTTTAGCACACTCATGGCTCCTATAACTGAGTGTACTAAGAAGGGGACGTTTGAATGGACTACACAAGCTCAAAAGGCCTTTGAAGAAGTCAAGGAGAAAATGTGCAACACTCCTATTCTTGCACTCCCTGATTTTTCCAAGCCATTTGAAGTTGAGTGTGACGCAAGTGGGAAAGGGATTGGAGCAGTTTTGATTCAAGAAGGGCGTCCAATTGCTTATTTCAGTGAAAAGTTGAGTCAAGGCAAGTTGAACTATTCCACCTATGATAAAGAGTTCTATGCTATGGTACGAGCTCTAGATCATTGGTCACACTACTTGAGACCACAACCGTTCATATTACATTCGGACCATGAATCTCTAAGGTTCATCCATGGTCAAAAGAAGTTGAATTCAAGACATGCTAAATGGGTTGAATTCTTGCAAACCTTTAACTTTTCCTCTAAATACAAGAGTGGAAAGGCTAATGTTGTTGCGGATGCCTTATCTAGGAGACACAATTTGCTTGGAGTTGTCGAAGCAAAAGTTCTTGGGTTTGATTTGATCAAAGCATACTACAAGGAGGATGGAGATTTCATTGAAATAATACAGAAATGTGTCCATGGAGTATATGACTTATTTTCCTTACATGATGACTTTCTTTTTAAGGGAAATCGGTTATGCATTCCTAAGTGTCCAATTAGAAGCTTGTTGATTCATGAGGCTCATGGAGGAGGTCTAGCTGGTCACGTGGGGATTCAAAAAACAATGGAGCTTCTTCAAGCTCACTTTTATTGGCCGAAGATGTTAGCCACGGTTCATCATGTGGTTAGTCGTTGTTCTACTTGTCAAAGGGCCAAGATGGTGTTTCACAAAGGTCTCTACAAGCCTTTGCCAGTTCCGGAGAGACCTTGGGAAGATGTGAGCATGGATTTCATTGTGGCTTTACCTAGAACTCAAAGGGGTAAAGACTCAATCATGGTGGTTGTTGATCGGTTTTCAAAAATGGCTCATTTCATTCCTTGTCACAAAACCGAAGATGCTATGAAAGTGGCTAAGTTATACTTTGAAGAAGTGGTTCGTTTTCATGGGGTGCCACGCACCATTGTGTCCGATCGTGATACAAAATTTCTTAGTCATTTTTGGAAATCAATATGGCGTCTAATGGGAACAAAGTTGCTGTTTTCTACTTCACACCATCCACAAACCGATGGGCAAACTGAAGTGGTGAATAGAATTCTGGGTTCGTTGCTTAGGACCTTGGTTAGTAAGAGTGCTAAGGATTGGGATGTCAAGCTAGCTCATGCCGAGTTTGCTTACAATCGGACTCCTAGTGCTACTACAAAGTACTCTCCTTTTGAAGTAGTCTATGGTGTCAATCCTTATGTTCCTATTGATCTCATAGCTTTGCCACAAGACAAGTTCGTTCATGGTGGAGCTAAGGAACAAGCCGAGTTCATGTTGAAGGTCCACAAGGAAGTTAGGAAGAACATTGAGAAAGCAAATGAAGTCTACAAGAAACAAGCCAACAAGAGGGTGAAAAACGTGAAGCAATTTGAAGTTGGTGACTTAGTGTGGATTTACATGAGGAAAGAGAGGTTTCCTAGCAAAAGAAAAAACAAGCTTATGCCAAGAGCCGAAGGTCCATTTGAAATCGTGGAAAAGATCAATGACAATGCATACAAGGTTGATTTGGGGGGCCAATTTGGTGTCTCAAGCACATTCAACGTTGGGGACCTTGCTCCATACTTTGATGATGACGAATTGAGGGCAATTCCTTTTGAAGAAGGGGAGGATGACCAATATGGTCAAAGTTCTAATGATTGTGATGCTCCAAGTAGTCAAGTATCTAGCAAGTGACGGTTTTCCAAGCTCCAAGTGCAACGGTTACAAGCTGATTGAAGAGCTCCAAGTGCAACGGTTACAAGCTGATTGAAGAGGAGTGATTCATGGCACTTGTTGGGCGTGAATTATGGAGTTTGTTGGCTGAACATTGCACCTCATTATTTGGGGGTTATGAAGAATAAAGAGGCGTGAATCAAGGCATTAAAATGGGGGTTACACAAGCTTGCATATGGCTGTTTTGGGCGTGTAATTGAAGATGCTCTTTGGATGCTGTTTGGCTGATCATCTTCCCTTGTTTCAAGCCTAGTCTTTAGTTCTTTTAATTAAGTTTAATCTTGTTTGTAAAAGGGGTTAAGTGGGACGTGTATTCTCCACTCATTCCCTTAGTTAATTTACTTTTGTCTATTTTATTTTGTTAATTAAAGTAGGCAAGTGAAAAGGTTGTATTGATGCTATAAATAGCATACTTTGAATGAATGAAAATCATCCAAGATTATTTGCCTAAAAACGTGTGTTTTTGTAATTGAAGTGACTTGAGTTTAGTTCACTTTGTTTTTCCAAATTTGAGTATCCGAATTTGAAGAGTGTTAGTTTTGGTGAGAGTTCCCAAAATTAGGACTTATAGTTTATGATTTGGTGAGAGTTCCCTCATCTAAACTATCCCAAGCAAACGAGTGAGAGTTCCTCTTTGCTATATCCTTAGCTTAGGGTGAGAGTTCCCCTAACTAAACTGATTACTTGACACTTGAACTTTAAAACCCTTTGAATCTTTTAACTTGTCATTTCTTGTAACAAGGTTTCTCATCTTGTTTACACATCAATTACCTTTGTAGAATGCATTATACTTTCATTTGATTCAATTAGCTTTGTTTGAATCTGTTTGACTTTAATTTGATTCAATTAGCTTAGTTAAAAACATTTGACTTTCATTTGATTCAAAAAGCTTTGTTTGAATGTGTTTCACTTTCGTTTAGTTCAATTAGCTTTTTAGAATGCATTTGACTTTCATTTAATTCAATTAGCTTTGTTGAATGCATTTGACTATCATTTGATTCAAAAAGCTTTGTTTGAATGTGTTTGACTTTTATTTGATTCAATTAGCTTTGTTGAAAGCATTTCACTTTCATTTGATTCAAAAATCTATGTTTGAATGTGTTTGACTTTCATTTTTTTCAATTAGCTTTGTAGAATGCATTTGACTTTCATTTGATTCAAATAGCTTCTTTGAATGCGTTTGACTTTAATTCAATTTAAAAAGCTTTGTTTGAATGTGTTTGACTCTCATTTTATGTAATTAGCATTGTTTGAATGTGTTTGACTTTCATTCGATTTAATTAGCTTTGTAGAATGCATTTGACTTTTATATGATTTAAAAAGCTTTGTTTGAATGTGTTTGACTTTCGTTTGATTCAATTAGCTTTGTAGAATGCATTTGGCTTTCATTTGATTCAATTAGCTTTGTTGAATGTATTTGACTTTCATATGATTTAAAAAGCTTTGTTTGAATGTGTTTGACTTTCGTTTGATTCAATTAGCTTTGTAGAATGCATTTGACTTTCATTTGATTCTATTAGCTTTTTTGAAAGTATTTGACTTTTATTTGATTCAAAAAGCTCTGTTTGAATGTGTTTTACTTTCATTTGATTCAATTAGCTTTGTAGAATGCATTTGACTTTCATTTGATTCAATTAGCTTTGTTGAAAGCATTTCACTTTCATTTGATTCAAAAAGCTTTGGTTGAATGTGTTTAATTAATTAGCTTTGTTTGAATGTGTTTTACTTTCATTTGATTCAAAAAGCTCTGTTTGAATGTGTTTTACTTTCATTTGATTCAATTAGCTTTGTAGAATGCATTTGACTTTCATTTGATTCAATTAGCTTTGTTGAAAGCATTTGACTTTCATTTGATTCAAAAAGCTTTGGTTGAATGTGTTTGACTTTCATTTAATTCAATTAGCTTTTTAGAATGCATTTGTCTTTCATTTGATACAATTAGCTTTGCAGAATGCCTTTGACTTTCATTTTATTCAATTAGCTTTGTTGAATGCATTTGACTTTCATTTGATTCAAAAAGATTTGTTTGAATGTGTTTGACTTTCATTTGATTAAATTAGCTTTTTAGAATGCATTTGACTTTCATTTGATTCAATTAGCTTTTTAGAAAGCATTTGACTTTCATTTGATTCAAAAAGCTTTGTTTGAATGAGTTTGACTTTCATTTGATTCAATGAGCTTTGTAGAATGCATTTGACTTTCATTTGATTCAATTAGCTTTGTTTGAATGTGTTTGACTTTCATTTGATTTAATTAGCTTTGTAGAATACATTTGACTTTCATTTTATTCAATTAGCTTTGTTAAAAGCATTTGACTTTCATTTGATTCAAAAAGCTTTGTTTGAATGTGTTTGACTTTCATTTGATTCATTTAGCTTTGTAGAATACATTTGACTTTTATTTGATTCAATTAGTTTTGTTGAATGTATTTGACTTTCATGTGATTTACAAAAATTTTTCTGAATGTGTTTGACTTTCATTTGATTCAATTAGCTTTGGAGAATCCATTTGACTTTCATTTGATTCTAATAGCTTCTTTTAATACATTTGAATTAAATTTGATTCAAAAAGCTTTGTTTGAATGTGTTTAACTTTCATTTGATTCAATAGCTTTGTAGAATGCGTTTGACTTTCATTTGATTCAATTAGCTTTGTTGAATGTATTTGACTTTCAAATGATTTAAAAAGCTTTGTTTGAATGTGTTTGACTTTCGTTTGATTCAATTAGCTTTGTAGAATGCTGACTTTCATTTGATTCAATTAGCTTTGTTGAAAACATTTGACTTTCATTTGATTCAAAAACCTTTGTTTGAATGTGTTTGACTTTCATTTGATTCAAATAGCTTTGTAGAATGCATTTGACTTTCATTTGATTCAATTAGCTTTGTTGAATATATTTGACTTTCATATGATTTAAAAAGCTTTGTTTGGATGTGTTTGAATTTCATTTGATTCAATTAGCTATGTAGAAATTATTTGACTTTCATTTGATTCAAATAGCTTCTTTGAATGCATTTAACTTTAATTTGATTCAAAAAGTTTTGTTTGAATGTGTTTGACTTTTATTTTATACAATTACCTTTGTAGAATAAATTATACTTTCATTTGATTCAATTAGCTTTGTTTGAATGTGTTTGACTTTCATTTGATTTAATTAGCTTTGTTGAATGTATTTGACTTTCATATAATTTAAAAAGGTTTGTTTGAATGAGTTTGACTTTCATTTTATTCAATCAGCTTTTTAGAATGCATTTGACTTTCATTTGATTCAATTAGCTTTATTGAATGCATTTGACTATCATTTGATTCAAAAAGCTTTGTTTGAATGTGTTTGATTTTTATTTGATTCAATTAGCTTTGTAGAATGCATTTGACTTTCATTTGATTCAATTAGCTTTATTGAAAGCATTTCACTTTCATTTGATTCAAAAAGCTTTGTTTGAATGTGTTTGACTTTCATTTGATTCAATTAGCTTTGTAGAATGCATTTGATTTTTATTTGATTCAAATAGCTTCTTTGAATGCATTTGACTTTAATTTGATTCAAAAAGCTTTGTTTGCATGTGTTTGACTTTCATTTGAATTAATTAGCTTTGTAGAATGTATTTGACTTTCATATGATTTAAAAAGCTTTGTTTGAATTTATTTGACTTTCGTTTGATTCAATTAGATTTGTAGAATGCATTTGACTTTCATTTCATTCCATTAGCTTTGTTGAAAGCTTTTGACTTTCATTTGATTCAAAAAGTTTTGTTTGAATGTGTTTGACTTTCATTTTATACAATTTCCTTTGTAGAATGCATTATACTTTCATTTGATTCAAGTAGCTTTGTTTGAATGTGTTTGACTTTAATTTGATTTAAAAAGCTTTGTTTGAATGTGTTTGACTTTCATTTGATTCAATTAGCTTTTTAGAATGCATTTGACATATATTTGATTCAATTAGTTTTGTTGAATGCATTTGACTATCATAAAATTCAAAAAGCTTTGTTTGAATGTGTTTGACTTTTATTTGATTTAATTAGCTTTGTAGAATGCATTTGACTTTCATTTGATTCAAATAGCTTCTTTGAATGCATTTGAATTTAATTTGATTCAAAAAGCTTTGTTTGAATGTGCTTGACTTTCATTTGATTCAATTAGCTTTGTAGAATGCATTTGACTTTCATTTGATTCAATTAGCTTTGTTGAATGTATTTAACTTTCAAATGATTTAAAAAGCTTTGTTTGAATGTGTTTGACATTCGTTTGATTCAATTAGCTTTGTAGAATGCTGACTTTCATTTGATTCAATTAGCTTTGTTGAAAACACTTGACTTTCATTTGATTCAAAAAGCTTTGTTTGAATGTGTTTGACTTTCATTTGATTCAAATAGCTTTGTAGAATGCATTTGACTTTCATTTGATTCAATTAGCTTTGTTGAATATATTTGACTTTCATATGATGTAAAAAGCTTTGTTTGAATGTGTTTGACTTTCATTTGATTCAATTAGCTATGTAGAAATCATTAGACTTTCATTTGATTCAAATAGCTTCTTTGAATGCGTTTGACTTTAATTATATTCAAAAAGCTTTGTTTGAATGTGTTTGAGTTTCATTTGATTCAATTAGCTTTGTACAATGCATTTGACTTTCATTTGATTCAATTAGCTTTGTTTCAATGTGTTTGACTTTCATTTGATCTAATTAGCTTTGTAGAATACATTTGACTTTCATTTTATTCAATTAGCTTTGTTGAAAGCATTTGACTTTCATTTGATTCAAAAAGCTTTGTTTGAATGTGTTTGACTTTCATTTGATTCATTTAGATTTGTAGAATACATTTGACTTTTATTTGATTCAATTAGTTTTGTTGAATGTATTTGACTTTCATATGATTTAAAAAGATTTATCTGAATGTGTTTGACTTTCATTTGATTCAATTAGCTTTGGAGAATCCATTTGACTTTCATTTGATTCTAATAGCTTCTTTTAATACATTTGAATTAAATTTGATTCAAAAAGCTTTGTTTGAATGTGTTTAACTTTCATTTGATTCAATAGCTTTGTAGAATGCGTTTTGACTTTCATTTGATTCAATTAGCTTTGTTGAATGTATTTGACTTTCAAATGATTTAAAAAGCTTTGTTTGAATGTGTTTGACTTTCGTTTGATTCAATTAGCTTTGTAGAATGCTGACTTTCATTTGATTCAATTAGCTTTGTTGAAAACATTTGACTTTCATTTGATTCAAAAACCTTTGTTTGAATGTGTTTGACTTTCATTTGATTGAAATAGCTTTGTAGAATGCATTTGACTTTCATTTGATTCAATTAGCTTTGTTGAATATATTTGACTTTCATATGATTTAAAAAGCTTTGTTTGGATGTGTTTGACTTTCATTTGATTTAATTAGCTATGTAGAAATGATTTGACTTTCATTTGATTCAAATAGCTTCTTTGAATGCATTTAACTTTAATTTGATTCAAAAAGTTTTGTTTGAATGTGTTTGACTTTTATTTTATACAATTACCTTTGTAGAATAAATTATACTTTCATTTGATTCAATTAGCTTTGTTTGAATGTGTTTGACTTTCATTTGATTCAATTAGCTTTGTTGAATGTATTTGACTTTCATATAATTTAAAAAGGTTTGTTTGAATGAGTTTGACTTTCATTTTATTCAATCAGCTTTTTAGAATGCATTTGACTTTCATTTGATTCAATTAGCTTTATTGAATGCATTTGACTATCATTTGATTCAAAAAGATTTGTTTGAATGTGTTTGATTTTTATTTGATTCAATTAGCTTTGTAGAATGCATTTGACTTTCATTTGATTCAATTAGCTTTATTGAAAGCATTTCACTTTCATTTGATTCAAAAAGCTTTGTTTAAATGTGTTTGACTTTCATTTGATTCAATTAGCTTTGTAGAATGCATTTGACTTTTATTTGATTCAAATAGCTTCTTTGAATGCATTTCACTTTAATTTGATTCAAAAAGCTTTGTTTGAATGTGTTTGACTTTCATTTGATTCAATTAGCTTTTTAGAATGCATTTGACTTTTATTTGATTCAATTAGCTTTGTTGAATGCATTTGACTATCATTTGATTCAAATAGCTTTGTTGAATGCATTTTACTATCATTTGATTCAATTAGCTTTGTTGAATGCATTTGACTTTCATTTGATTCAAATAGCTTCTTTTAATACATTTGATTTAAATTTGATTCAAAATTCTTTGTTTGAATGTGTTTAACTTACATTTGATTCAATTAGCTTTGTAGAATGCATTTGACTTTCATTTTTTTCAAATAGCTTTGTTGAATGTATTTGACTTTCATATGATTTAAAAAGCTTTGTTTAAATGTGTTTGACTTTCATTGATTGAATTAGCTTTGTAGAATGCATTTGACTCTCATTTGATTCAAATCGCTTCTTTGAATGCATTTGACTTTAATTTGATTCAAAAAGCTTTGTTTGAATGTGTTTGACTTTCATTTGATTCAATTAGCTTTGTAGAATGCATTTGATTTTTATTTGATTCAAATAGCTTCTTTGAATGCATTTGACTTTAATTTGATTCAAAAAGCTTTGTTTGCATGTGTTTGACTTTCATTTGAATTAATTAGCTTTGTAGAATGTATTTGACTTTCATATGATTTAAAAAGCTTTGTTTGAATTTGTTTGACTTTCGTTTGATTCAATTAGATTTGTAGAATGCATTTGACTTTCATTTCATTCCATTAGCTTTGTTGAAAGCATTTGACTTTCATTTGATTCAAAAAGTTTTGTTTGAATGTGTTTGACTTTCAATTTATACAATTTCCTTTGTAGAATGCATTATACTTTCATTTGATTCAATTAGCTTTGTTTGAATGTGTTTGACTTTAATTTGATTTAAAAAGCTTTGTTTGAATGTGTTTGACTTTCATTTGATTCAATTAGCTTTTTAGAATGCATTTGACATATATTTGATTCAATTAGCTTTGTTGAATGCATTTGACTATCATAAAATTCAAAAAGCTTTGTTTGAATGTGTTTGACTTTTATTTGATTTAATTAGCTTTGTAGAATGCATTTGACTTTCATTTGATTCAAATAGCTTCTTTGAATGCATTTGAATTTAATTTGATTCAAAAAGCTTTGTTTGAATGTGCTTGACTTTCATTTGATTCAATTAGCTTTGTAGAATGCATTTGACTTTCATTTGATTCAATTAGCTTTGTTGAATGTATTTAACTTTCAAATGATTTAAAAAGCTTTGTTTGAATGTGTTTGACATTCGTTTGATTCAATTAGCTTTGTAGAATGCTGACTTTCATTTGATTCAATTAGCTTTGTTGAAAACATTTGACTTTCATTTGATTCAAAAAGCTTTGTTTGAATGTGTTTGACTTTCATTTGATTCAAATAGCTTTGTAGAATGCATTTGACTTTCATTTGATTCAATTAGCTTTGTTGAATATATTAGACTTTCGTATGATGTAAAAAGCTTTGTTTGAATGTGTTTGACTTTCATTTGATTCAATTAACTATGTAGAAATCATTAGACTTTCATTTGATTCAAATAGCTTCTTTGAATGCGTTTGACTTTAATTATATTCAAAAAGCTTTGTTTGAATGTGTTTGAGTTTCATTTGATTCAATTAGCTTTGTACAATGCATTTGACTTTCATTTGATTCAATTAGCTTTGTTTGAATGTGTTTGACTTTCATTTTATTTAATTAGCTTTGTAGAATACATTTGACTTTCATTTTATTCAATTAGCTTTGTTGAAAGCATTTGACTTTCATTTCATTCAAAAAGCTTTGTTTGAATGTGTTTGACTTTCATTTGATTCATTTAGCTTTGTAGAATACATTTGACTTTTATTTGATTCAATTAGTTTTGTTGAATGTATTTGACTTTCATTTGATTTAAAAAGATTTATCTGAATGTGTTTGACTTTCATTTGATTCAATTAGCTTTGGAGAATCCATTTGACTTTCATTTGATTCTAATAGCTTCTTTTAATACATTTGAATTAAATTTGATTCAAAAAGCTTTGTTTGAATGTGTTTAACTTTCATTTGATTCAATGGCTTTGTAGAATGCGTTTGACTTTCATTTGATTCAATTAGCTTTGTTGAATGTATTTGACTTTCAAATGATTTAAAAAGCTTTGTTTGAATGTGTTTGACTTTCGTTTGATTCAATTAGCTTTGTAGAATGCTGACTTTCATTTGATTCAATTAGCTTTGTTGAAAACATTTGACTTTCATTTGATTCAAAAACCTTTGTTTGAATGTGTTTGACTTTCATTTGATTGAAATAGCTTTGTAGAATGCATTTGACTTTCATTTGATTCAATTAGCTTTGTTGAATTTATTTGACTTTCATATGATTTAAAAAGCTTTGTTTGGATGTGTTTGACTTTCATTTGATTCAATTAGCTATGTAGAAATGATTTGACTTTCATTTGATTCAAATAGCTTCTTTGAATGCATTTAACTTTAATTTGATTCAAAAAGTTTTGTTTGAATGTGTTTGACTTTTATTTTATACAATTACCTTTGTAGAATAAATTATACTTTCATTTGATTCAATTAGCTTTGTTTGAATGTGTTTGACTTTCATTTGATTCTATTAGCTTCGTTGAATGTATTTGACTTTCATATAATTTAAAAAGGTTTGTTTGAATGAGTTTGACTTTCATTTTATTCAATCAGCTTTTTAGAATGCATTTGACTTTCATTTGATTCAATTAGCTTTATTGAATGCATTTGACTATCATTTGATTCAAAAAGCTTTGTTTGAATGTGTTTGATTTTTATTTGATTCAATTAGCTTTGTAGAATGCATTTGACTTTCATTTGATTCAATTAGCTTTATTGAAAGCATTTCACTTTCATTTGATTCAAAAAGCTTTGTTTGAATGTGTTTGACTTTCATTTGATTCAATTAGCTTTGTAGAATGCATTTGACTTTTATTTGATTCAAATAGCTTCTTTGAATGCATTTCACTTTAATTTGATTCAAAAAGCTTTGTTTGAATGTGTTTGACTTTCATTTGATTCAATTAGATTTTTAGAATGCATTTGACTTTTATTTGATTCAATTAGCTTTGTTGAATGCATTTGATTATCATTTGATTCAAATAGCTTTGTTGAATGCATTTTACTATCATGTGATTCAATTAGCTTTGTTGAATGCATTTGACTTTCATTTGATTCAAATAGCTTCTTTTAATACATTTGATTTAAATTTGATTCAAAATTCTTTGTTTGAATGTGTTTAACTTTCATTTGATTCAATTAGCTTTGTAGAATGCATTTGACTTTCATTTTTTTTCAAATAGCTTTGTTGAATGTATTTGACTTTCATATGATTTAAAAAGCTTTGTTTAAATGTGTTTGACTTTCATTGATTGAATTAGCTTTGTAGAATGCATTTGACTTTCATTTGATTCAAATCGCTTCTTCGAATGCATTTGACTTTAATTTGATTCAAAAAGTTTTGTTTTAATGTGTTTGACTTTCATTTGATTCAATTAGCTTTGTAGAATGCATTTGATTTTTATTTGATTCAAATAGCTTCTTTGAATGCATTTGACTTTAATTTGATTCAAAAAGCTTTGTTTGCATGTGTTTGACTTTCATTTGAATTAATTAGCTTTGTAGAATGTATTTGACTTTCATATGATTTAAAAAGCTTTGTTTGAATGTGTTTGACTTTCATTTGATTCAATTAGCTTTTTAGAATGCATTTGACTTTTATTTGATTCAATTAGCTTTGTTGAATGCATTTGACTATCATTTGATTCAAATAGCTTTGTTGAATGCATTTTACTATCATCTGATTCAATTAGCTTTGTTGAATGCATTTGACTTTCATTTGATTCAAATAGCTTCTTTTAATACATTTGATTTAAATTTGATTCAAAATTCTTTGTTTGAATGTGTTTAACTTTCATTTGATTCAATTAGCTTTGTAGAATGCATTTGACTTTCATATGATTTAAAAAGCTTTGTTTAAATGTGTTTGACTTTCATTGATTGAATTAGCTTTGTAGAATGCATTTGACTTTCATTTGATTCAAATCGCTTCTTTGAATGCATTTGACTTTAATTTGATTCAAAAAGCTTTGTTTTAATGTGTTTGACTTTCATTTGATTCAATTAGCTTTGTAGAATGCATTTGATTTTTATTTGATTCAAATAGCTTCTTTGAATGCATTTGACTTTAATTTGATTCAAAAAGCTTTGTTTGCATGTGTTTGACTTTCATTTGAATTAATTAGCTTTGTAGAATGTATTTGACTTTCATATGATTTAAAAAGCTTTGTTTGAATTTGTTTGACTTTCGTTTGATTCAATTAGCTTTGTAGAATGCATTTGACTTTCATTTCATTCCATTAGCTTTGTTGAAAGCATTTGACTTTCATTTGATTCAAAAAGTTTTGTTTGAATGTGTTTGACTTTCATTATACAATTTCCTTTGTAGAATGCATTATACTTTCATTTGATTCAATTAGCTTTGTTTGAATGTGTTTGACTTTAATTTGATTTAAAAAGCTTTGTTTGAATGTGTTTGACTTTCATTTGATTCAATTAGCTTTTTAGAATGCATTTGACTTATATTTGATTCAATTAGCTTTGTTGAATGCATTTGACTATCATTTGATTCAAAAAGCTTTGTTTGAATGTGTTTGACTTTTATTTGATTTAATTAGCTTTGTAGAATGCATTTGACTTTCATTTGATTCAAATCGCTTCTTCGAATGCATTTGACTTTAATTTGATTCAAAAAGCTTTGTTTTAATGTGTTTGACTTTCATTTGATTCAATTAGCTTTGTAGAATGCATTTGATTTTTATTTGATTCAAATAGCTTCTTTGAATGCATTTGACTTTAATTTGATTCAAAAAGCTTTGTTTGCATGTGTTTGACTTTCATTTGAATTAATTAGCTTTGTAGAATGTATTTGACTTTCATATGATTTAAAAAGCTTTGTTTGAATGTGTTTGACTTTCATTTGATTCAATTAGCTTTTTAGAATGCATTTGACTTTTATTTGATTCAATTAGCTTTGTTGAATGCATTTGACTATCATTTGATTCAAATAGCTTTGTTGAATGCATTTTACTATCATCTGATTCAATTAGCTTTGTTGAATGCATTTGACTTTCATTTGATTCAAATAGCTTCTTTTAATACATTTGATTTAAATTTGATTCAAAATTCTTTGTTTGAATGTGTTTAACTTTCATTTGATTCAATTAGCTTTGTAGAATGTATTTGACTTTCATATGATTTAAAAAGCTTTGTTTAAATGTGTTTGACTTTCATTGATTGAATTAGCTTTGTAGAATGCATTTGACTTTCATTTGATTCAAATCGCTTCTTTGAATGCATTTGACTTTAATTTGATTCAAAAAGCTTTGTTTTAATGTGTTTGACTTTCATTTGATTCAATTAGCTTTGTAGAATGCATTTGATTTTTATTTGATTCAAATAGCTTCTTTGAATGCATTTGACTTTAATTTGATTCAAAAAGCTTTGTTTGCATGTGTTTGACTTTCATTTGAATTAATTAGCTTTGTAGAATGTATTTGACTTTCATATGATTTAAAAAGCTTTGTTTGAATTTGTTTGACTTTCGTTTGATTCAATTAGCTTTGTAGAATGCATTTGACTTTCATTTTATTCCATTAGCTTTGTTGAAAGCATTTGACTTTCATTTGATTCAAAAAGTTTTGTTTGAATGTGTTTGACTTTCATTTTATACAATTTCCTTTGTAGAATGCATTATACTTTCATTTGATTCAATTAGCTTTGTTTGAATGTGTTTGACTTTAATTTGATTTAAAAAGCTTTGTTTGAATGTGTTTGACTTTCATTTGATTCAATTAGCTTTTTAGAATGCATTTGACTTATATTTGATTCAATTAGCTTTGTTGAATGCATTTGACTATCATTTGATTCAAAAAGCTTTGTTTGAATGTGTTTGACTTTTATTTGATTTAATTAGCTTTGTAGAATGCATTTGACTTTCATTTGATTGAATTAGCTTTGTTGAAAGCATTTCACTTTCATTTGATTCAAAAAGCTTTGTTTGAATGTGTTTGACTTTCATTTGATTCAATTAGCTTTGTAGAATGCATTTGACTTTCATTTGATTCAAATAGCTTCTTTGAATGCATTTGACTTTAATTTGATTCAAAAAGCTTTGTTTGAATGTGTTTGACTTTCATTTCAATTAATTAGCTTTGTTTGAATGTGTTTGACTTTCATTTGAATTGATTAGCTTTGTTTGAATGTGTTTGACTTTCATTAGATTTAATTAGCTTTGTAGAATGCATTTGACTTTCTTATGATTTAAAAAGCTTTGTTTGAATGTGTTTGACTTTCGTTGTATTCAATTAGCTTTGTAGAATGCATTTGACTTTCATTTTATACAATTACCTTTGTAGAATGCATTATACTTTCATTTGATTCAATTAGCTTTTTTTGAAACATTTGACTTTCATTTGATTCAATTAGCTTTGTTTGAATGTGTTTGACTTTCATTTGATTCAATTAGCTTTGTTGAAAGCATTTCACTTTCATTTGATTCAAAAGCTTTGTTTGAATGTGTTTGACTTTCATTTGATTCAATTAGCCTTGTAGAATGCATTTGACTTTCATTTGATTCAAATAGCTTCTTTGAATGCGTTTGACTTTAATTTGATTTAAAAAGCTTTGTTTGAATGTATTTGACTTTCATTTGATTCAATTAGCTTTGTAGAATGCATTTGACTTTCATTTGATTTAGTTAGCTTTGTTGAATGTATTTGACTTTCAAATAATTTAAAAAGCTTTGTTTGAATGTGTTTGACTTTCGTTTGATTCAATTAGCTTTGTAGAATGCATTTGACTTTCATTTGATTCAATTAGCTTTGTTGAAAGCATTTGACATTAATTTGATTCAAAAAGTTTTGTTTGAATGTGTTTGACTTTCATTTAATTCAATTAGCTTTTTAGAATGCATTTGTCTTTCATTTGATTCAATTAGCTTTGTTTTAATGTGTTTGACTTTCATTTGATTCAATTAGCTTTGTAGAATGCATTTGATTTTTATTTGATTCAAATAGCTTCTTTGAATGCATTTGACTTTAATTTGATTCAAAAAGCTTTGTTTGCATGTGTTTGACTTTCATTTGAATTAATTAGCTTTGTAGAATGTATTTGACTTTCATATGATTTAAAAAGCTTTGTTTGAATGTGTTTGACTTTCATTTGATTCAATAAGCTTTTTAGAATGCATTTGACTTTTATTTGATTCAATTAGCTTTGTTGAATGCATTTGACTATCATTTGATTCAAATAGCTTTGTTGAATGCATTTTACTATCATCTGATTCAATTAGCTTTGTTGAATGCATTTGACTTTCATTTGATTCAAATAGCTTCTTTTAATACATTTGATTTAAATTTGATTCAAAATTCTTTGTTTGAATGTGTTTAACTTTCATTTGATTCAATTAGCTTTGTAGAATGCATTTGACTTTCATGTTTTTCAAATAGCTTTGTTGAATGTATTTGACTTTCATATGATTTAAAAAGCTTTGTTTAAATGTGTTTGACTTTCATTGATTGAATTAGCTTTGTAGAATGCATTTGACTTTCATTTGATTCAAATCGCTTCTTTGAATGCATTTGACTTTAATTTGATTCAAAAAGATTTGTTTGAATGTGTTTGACTTTCATTTGATTCAATTAGCTTTGTAGAATGCATTTGATTTTTATTTGATTCAAATAGCTTCTTTGAATGCATTTGACTTTAATTTGATTCAAAAAGCTTTGTTTGCATGTGTTTGACTTTCATTTGAATTAATTAGCTTTGTAGAATGTATTTGACTTTCATATGATTTAAAAAGCTTTGTTTGAATTTGTTTGACTTTCGTTTGATTCAATTAGATTTGTAGAATGCATTTGACTTTCATTTCATTCCATTAGCTTTGTTGAAAGCTTTTGACTTTCATTTGATTCAAAAAGTTTTGTTTGAATGTGTTTGACTTTCATTTTATACAATTTCCTTTGTAGAATGCATTATACTTTCATTTGATTCAAGTAGCTTTGTTTGAATGTGTTTGACTTTAATTTGATTTAAAAAGCTTTGTTTGAATGTGTTTGACTTTCATTTGATTCAATTAGCTTTTTAGAATGCATTTGACATATATTTGATTCAATTAGTTTTGTTGAATGCATTTGACTATCATAAAATTCAAAAAGCTTTGTTTGAATGTGTTTGACTTTTATTTGATTTAATTAGCTTTGTAGAATGCATTTGACTTTCATTTGATTCAAATAGCTTCTTTGAATGCATTTGAATTTAATTTGATTCAAAAAGCTTTGTTTGAATGTGCTTGACTTTCAATTGATTCAATTAGCTTTGTAGAATGCATTTGACTTTCATTTGATTCAATTAGCTTTGTTGAATGTATTTAACTTTCAAATGATTTAAAAAGCTTTGTTTGAATGTGTTTGACATTCGTTTGATTCAATTAGCTTTGTAGAATGCTGACTTTCATTTGATTCAATTAGCTTTGTTGAAAACATTTGACTTTCATTTGATTCAAAAAGCTTTGTTTGAATGTGTTTGACTTTCATTTGATTCAAATAGCTTTGTAGAATGCATTTGACTTTCATTTGATTCAATTAGCTTTGTTGAATATATTTGACTTTCATATGATGTAAAAAGCTTTGTTTGAATGTGTTTGACTTTCATTTGATTCAAATAGCTTCTTTGAATGCGTTTGACTTTAATTATATTCAAAAAGCTTTGTTTGAATGTGTTTGAGTTTCATTTGATTCAATTAGCTTTGTACAATGCATTTGACTTTCATTTGATTCAATTAGCTTTGTTTCAATGTGTTTGACTTTCATTTGATCTAATTAGCTTTGTAGAATACATTTGACTTTCATTTTATTCAATTAGCTTTGTTGAAAGCATTTGACTTTCATTTGATTCAAAAAGCTTTGTTTGAATGTGTTTGACTTTCATTTGATTCATTTAGATTTGTAGAATACATTTGACTTTTATTTGATTCAATTAGTTTTGTTGAATGTATTTGACTTTCATATGATTTAAAAAGATTTATCTGAATGTGTTTGACTTTCATTTGATTCAATTAGCTTTGGAGAATCCATTTGACTTTCATTTGATTCTAATAGCTTCTTTTAATACATTTGAATTAAATTTGATTCAAAAAGCTTTGTTTGAATGTGTTTAACTTTCATTTGATTCAATAGCTTTGTAGAATGCGTTTGACTTTCATTTGATTCAATTAGCTTTGTTGAATGTATTTGACTTTCAAATGATTTAAAAAGCTTTGTTTGAATGTGTTTGACTTTCGTTTGATTCAATTAGCTTTGTAGAATGCTGACTTTCATTTGATTCAATTAGCTTTGTTGAAAACATTTGACTTTCATTTGATTCAAAAACCTTTGTTTGAATGTGTTTGACTTTCATTTGATTGAAATAGCTTTGTAGAATGCATTTGACTTTCATTTGATTCAATTAGCTTTGTTGAATATATTTGACTTTCATATGATTTAAAAAGCTTTGTTTGGATGTGTTTGACTTTCATTTGATTTAATTAGCTATGTAGAAATGATTTGACTTTCATTTGATTCAAATAGCTTCTTTGAATGCATTTAACTTTAATTTGATTCAAAAAGTTTTGTTTGAATGTGTTTGACTTTTATTTTATACAATTACCTTTGTAGAATAAATTATACTTTCATTTGATTCAATTAGCTTTGTTTGAATGTGTTTGACTTTCATTTGATTCAATTAGCTTTGTTGAATGTATTTGACTTTCATATAATTTAAAAAGGTTTGTTTGAATGAGTTTGACTTTCATTTTATTCAATCAGCTTTTTAGAATGCATTTGACTTTCATTTGATTCAATTAGCTTTATTGAATGCATTTGACTATCATTTGATTCAAAAAGATTTGTTTGAATGTGTTTGATTTTTATTTGATTCAATTAGCTTTGTAGAATGCATTTGACTTTCATTTGATTCAATTAGCTTTATTGAAAGCATTTCACTTTCATTTGATTCAAAAAGCTTTGTTTGAATGTGTTTGACTTTCATTTGATTCAATTAGCTTTGTAGAATGCATTTGACTTTTATTTGATTCAAATAGCTTCTTTGAATGCATTTCACTTTAATTTGATTCAAAAAGCTTTGTTTGAATGTGTTTGACTTTCATTTGATTCAATTAGCTTTTTAGAATGCATTTGACTTTTATTTGATTCAATTAGCTTTGTTGAATGCATTTGACTATCATTTGATTCAAATAGCTTTGTTGAATGCATTTTACTATCATTTGATTCAATTAGCTTTGTTGAATGCATTTGACTTTCATTTGATTCAAATAGCTTCTTTTAATACATTTGATTTAAATTTGATTCAAAATTCTTTGTTTGAATGTGTTTAACTTACATTTGATTCAATTAGCTTTGTAGAATGCATTTGACTTTCATTTTTTTCAAATAGCTTTGTTGAATGTATTTGACTTTCATATGATTTAAAAAGCTTTGTTTAAATGTGTTTGACTTTCATTGATTGAATTAGCTTTGTAGAATGCATTTGACTCTCATTTGATTCAAATCGCTTCTTTGAATGCATTTGACTTTAATTTGATTCAAAAAGCTTTGTTTGAATGTGTTTGACTTTCATTTGATTCAATTAGCTTTGTAGAATGCATTTGATTTTTATTTGATTCAAATAGCTTCTTTGAATGCATTTGACTTTAATTTGATTCAAAAAGCTTTGTTTGCATGTGTTTGACTTTCATTTGAATTAATTAGCTTTGTAGAATGTATTTGACTTTCATATGATTTAAAAAGCTTTGTTTGAATTTGTTTGACTTTCGTTTGATTCAATTAGATTTGTAGAATGCATTTGACTTTCATTTCATTCCATTAGCTTTGTTGAAAGCATTTGACTTTCATTTGATTCAAAAAGTTTTGTTTGAATGTGTTTGACTTTCAATTTATACAATTTCCTTTGTAGAATGCATTATACTTTCATTTGATTCAATTAGCTTTGTTTGAATGTGTTTGACTTTAATTTGATTTAAAAAGCTTTGTTTGAATGTGTTTGACTTTCATTTGATTCAATTAGCTTTTTAGAATGCATTTGACATATATTTGATTCAATTAGCTTTGTTGAATGCATTTGACTATCATAAAATTCAAAAAGCTTTGTTTGAATGTGTTTGACTTTTATTTGATTTAATTAGCTTTGTAGAATGCATTTGACTTTCATTTGATTCAAATAGCTTCTTTGAATGCATTTGAATTTAATTTGATTCAAAAAGCTTTGTTTGAATGTGCTTGACTTTCATTTGATTCAATTAGCTTTGTAGAATGCATTTGACTTTCATTTGATTCAATTAGCTTTGTTGAATGTATTTAACTTTCAAATGATTTAAAAAGCTTTGTTTGAATGTGTTTGACATTCGTTTGATTCAATTAGCTTTGTAGAATGCTGACTTTCATTTGATTCAATTAGCTTTGTTGAAAACATTTGACTTTCATTTGATTCAAAAAGCTTTGTTTGAATGTGTTTGACTTTCATTTGATTCAAATAGCTTTGTAGAATGCATTTGACTTTCATTTGATTCAATTAGCTTTGTTGAATATATTTGACTTTCGTATGATGTAAAAAGCTTTGTTTGAATGTGTTTGACTTTCATTTGATTCAATTAACTATGTAGAAATCATTAGACTTTCATTTGATTCAAATAGCTTCTTTGAATGCGTTTGACTTTAATTATATTCAAAAAGCTTTGTTTGAATGTGTTTGAGTTTCATTTGATTCAATTAGCTTTGTACAATGCATTTGACTTTCATTTGATTCAATTAGCTTTGTTTGAATGTGTTTGACTTTCATTTTATTTAATTAGCTTTGTAGAATACATTTGACTTTCATTTTATTCAATTAGCTTTGTTGAAAGCATTTGACTTTCATTTGATTCAAAAAGCTTTGTTTGAATGTGTTTGACTTTCATTTGATTCATTTAGCTTTGTAGAATACATTTGACTTTTATTTGATTCAATTAGTTTTGTTGAATGTATTTGACTTTCATATGATTTAAAAAGATTTATCTGAATGTGTTTGACTTTCATTTGATTCAATTAGCTTTGGAGAATCCATTTGACTTTCATTTGATTCTAATAGCTTCTTTTAATACATTTGAATTAAATTTGATTCAAAAAGCTTTGTTTGAATGTGTTTAACTTTCATTTGATTCAATGGCTTTGTAGAATGCGATTGACTTTGACCAATATGGTCAAAGTTCTAATGATTGTGATGCTCCAAGTAGTCAAGGTGAGTTCCAAGTTCAAAGCAATGCAAAGGAGTTGTTTCTATCCAAATCATTCCTTACTCTTTTGCACGGTTTTGGTCCGAAACATTTTACAAGTGGTTACACTTCACTTAGTGTAATTAACCTTGTAGAAAGTATCTAGCAAGTGACGGTTTTCCAAGCTCCAAGTGCAACGGTTACAAGCTGATTGAAGAGCTCCAAGTGCAACGGTTACAAGCTGATTGAAGAGGAGTGATTCATGGCACTTGTTGGGCGTGAATTATGGAGTTTGTTGGCTGAACATTGCACCTCATTATTTGGGGGTTATGAAGAATAAAGAGGCGTGAATCAAGGCATTAAAATGGGGGTTACACAAGCTTGCATATGGCTGTTTTGGGCGTGTAATTGAAGATGCTCTTTGGATGCTGTTTGGCTGATCATCTTCCCTTGTTTCAAGCCTAGTCTTTAGTTCTTTTAATTAAGTTTAATCTTGTTTGTAAAAGGGGTTAAGTGGGACGTGTATTCTCCACTCATTCCCTTAGTTAATTTACTTTTGTCTATTTTATTTTGTTAATTAAAGTAGGCAAGTGAAAAGGTTGTATTGATGCTATAAATAGCATACTTTGAATGAATGAAAATCATCCAAGATTATTTGCCTAAAAACGTGTGTTTTTGTAATTGAAGTGACTTGAGTTTAGTTCACTTTGTTTTTCCAAATTTGAGTATCCGAATTTGAAGAGTGTTAGTTTTGGTGAGAGTTCCCAAAATTAGGACTTATAGTTTATGATTTGGTGAGAGTTCCCTCATCTAAACTATCCCAAGCAAACGAGTGAGAGTTCCTCTTTGCTATATCCTTAGCTTAGGGTGAGAGTTCCCCTAACTAAACTGATTACTTGACACTTGAACTTTAAAACCCTTTGAATCTTTTAACTTGTCATTTCTTGTAACAAGGTTTCTCATCTTGTTTACACATCATTTGGCGCGTCAGGTAGGGGGAAATTTTCTTAAATTTTCCAGAGGGGTCGAATACCTACATACCATGGGAGAAAATCAAGACTTGAGGACAGCTTTGGAAGCTCTTAATCGATCCATTGCTAGTCAGGAAAGGTTGGCCGAAACCAATGCCAATCTCCAAGGGAACCTTGCTGCCTTGATGGCAAGGCTCATGAACGAGCAAGATAGGAGAGATCAAGGTGAAGACCCTCCACCTAGGAGGGAGGATAGGAGTCTCAAAGTGGACGTTCCTTCTTTTGATGGGACACTTGATCCAGAGAAGTACTTGGAATGGGAGAAATCCTTGGAAAGGTACTTTGAATACAAGGACATTCATGAGGATGTTCAACGTTTTAAGATTGCCAAAGTCAAGTTGAAAGGCTATGGTGATAGCTGGTTGCAAGGAGAACAAAGAGGGCGTACCCTTAGGGGTAAGGCTCACATTTCCACTTGGGAAAAGCTGAAGAAAAGAATGAGGGATCGTTTCATTCCTCACAATTACAAGCAAAATCAGTATGTGAAATGGAGTACTCTCCAACAAAATGGTGATTCGGTGGAAGACTATATCAAAGAATTTGATAGGCTTGCCATTGTATGTGAAGTGACTGAAAATGAAGAGCTGAAGTTGGGGCGTTTTGTAGCTGGGTTGGAACAAGAGTTACAAGACAAACTTGATGGTTACACTAACCTCACGTTTGTGGAAGCTTGCAAACTTGTGACAAAGTTTGATGCTAAAAGGAAAAGAAAGAAAACGCCTACTACTACTCCAGTGGTACGCAAACCACCCTTCAACTCAAAGGAGGGTTCTTCTTTTAGCAAGCCTAATGAGCCACCAAAGAGGAACACGAAAGACTTCAAGCTTAGTGACATTGTATGTTACAAGTGTGGAGGTAGAGGACATTATAAAAAAGATTGTCCTAATTCAAGAGCCTTAACCATGCAAGAGGTTAAACTCATAGCCACCCAAAGCATCAATTGGGAGGAATTTGAGTCTGAAGAAGAGAAGGAGGTGACCCCGTACGAAAAGGAAGAGGAGGAGGACCAATGCTATCCTGAAATGGGGGACAAAACAAACCTGGTGGTTAGGAGAGCTTTGCAAGCTCGTGTGGAGGAACCTTTGGCGCCACAAAGACAACACATTTTCATCACCAAATGTAAAGTTGGTGACGAGGTATGTGATTTAATTATTGATGGGGGCAGTGAGGCTAATACTGTGTCAAAAACCTTAGTATCTAAACTAGGTCTTACCACCACAAATCATCCACATCCTTACAAATTGAGTTGGTTAGATTCTAATGCTAGTACTGGGGTTAGAAAGCAATGTATGGTGAATTTTTCGATTGGTTCATATCATGATAGTCAATTATGTGATGTTGTTTTAATGGATGCTTGTCATATTCTTCTTGGAAGACCGTGGCAATCTGACAAAAAATCTATCCATGATGGGTACCATAACACCTACACTATCACTCACCAAGGGAAACAAAAGAAATTGCACCCTTTACCACCCCCACGGTTTTCACAACCACAAAAGCCACAAATTTCTTTATTGTCTTGTAAAGAGTTTGAGAGGGAGTTTGAGGGTGAGGAAGAGATATTCGTGTTGTACTCTAAAGAAATCCATGGAAAATTTGTGAGTCAAAACCCTAAACTTGCCAAACTGATTAAAGAGTTTGAGGATGTTTTTCCGGATGAGTTACCTAAGGGATTACCACCCTTGAGAGGAATTGAGCATCAAATCGATCTCATTCCAGGCGCACCTCTACCAAATAAACCTGCCTATAGATGTAACCCTTTAGAAACTAAGGAGTTGCAAAGACAAATTGAAGAATTGATGGGTATGGGCTATGTGCGTGAGTCTATGAGTCCATGTGCGGTTCCTGCCTTGTTGGTTCCTAAAAAGGATGGAACTTGGCGTATGTGCATTGATAGTAGAGCTGTTAACAATATTACTATCAAGTACAGGTTTCCAATCCCAAGACTGGATGATATGCTGGACGAATTGAGTGGTTCAAATGTATTCTCAAAAGTTGATTTGAGAAGTGGTTACCATCAAATTCGTATGAGGGAAGGTGATGAATGGAAGACTGCATTCAAGACAAAGCATGGGTTGTATGAATGGCTTGTGATGCCGTTTGGATTGACCAATGCACCTAGCACGTTCATGAGATTAATGAACGAGGTGTTGAGGCCATTTCTTGGCAAGTTCGTGGTGGTGTACCTTGATGACATCCTTATTTACTCTAAAAATGAGGATGAACATTTAGAACATTTGTTTCAAGTTTTTTCTGTTTTAAGAACTCAAAAATTGTATGGAAAACTTGAAAAATGTGATTTTATGTTATATGAGGTCACTTTTCTTGGTTACATAGTTTCAGGTGGTGGCGTGAAGGTGGATCCTTGCAAGGTTGAAGCAATTCAATCATGGCCTAGTCCAAAAACACTCACGGAGGTCCGTTCTTTCCATGGCCTAGCTTCTTTCTATAGAAGATTTATCAAGAATTTTAGCACACTCATGGCTCCTATAACTGAGTGTACTAAGAAGGGGACGTTTGAATGGACTACACAAGCTCAAAAGGCCTTTGAAGAAGTCAAGGAGAAAATGTGCAACACTCCTATTCTTGCACTCCCTGATTTTTCCAAGCCATTTGAAGTTGAGTGTGACGCAAGTGGGAAAGGGATTGGAGCAGTTTTGATTCAAGAAGGGCGTCCAATTGCTTATTTCAGTGAAAAGTTGAGTCAAGGCAAGTTGAACTATTCCACCTATGATAAAGAGTTCTATGCTATGGTACGAGCTCTAGATCATTGGTCACACTACTTGAGACCACAACCGTTCATATTACATTCGGACCATGAATCTCTAAGGTTCATCCATGGTCAAAAGAAGTTGAATTCAAGACATGCTAAATGGGTTGAATTCTTGCAAACCTTTAACTTTTCCTCTAAATACAAGAGTGGAAAGGCTAATGTTGTTGCGGATGCCTTATCTAGGAGACACAATTTGCTTGGAGTTGTCGAAGCAAAAGTTCTTGGGTTTGATTTGATCAAAGCATACTACAAGGAGGATGGAGATTTCATTGAAATAATACAGAAATGTGTCCATGGAGTATATGACTTATTTTCCTTACATGATGACTTTCTTTTTAAGGGAAATCGGTTATGCATTCCTAAGTGTCCAATTAGAAGCTTGTTGATTCATGAGGCTCATGGAGGAGGTCTAGCTGGTCACGTGGGGATTCAAAAAACAATGGAGCTTCTTCAAGCTCACTTTTATTGGCCGAAGATGTTAGCCACGGTTCATCATGTGGTTAGTCGTTGTTCTACTTGTCAAAGGGCCAAGATGGTGTTTCACAAAGGTCTCTACAAGCCTTTGCCAGTTCCGGAGAGACCTTGGGAAGATGTGAGCATGGATTTCATTGTGGCTTTACCTAGAACTCAAAGGGGTAAAGACTCAATCATGGTGGTTGTTGATCGGTTTTCAAAAATGGCTCATTTCATTCCTTGTCACAAAACCGAAGATGCTATGAAAGTGGCTAAGTTATACTTTGAAGAAGTGGTTCGTTTTCATGGGGTGCCACGCACCATTGTGTCCGATCGTGATACAAAATTTCTTAGTCATTTTTGGAAATCAATATGGCGTCTAATGGGAACAAAGTTGCTGTTTTCTACTTCACACCATCCACAAACCGATGGGCAAACTGAAGTGGTGAATAGAATTCTGGGTTCGTTGCTTAGGACCTTGGTTAGTAAGAGTGCTAAGGATTGGGATGTCAAGCTAGCTCATGCCGAGTTTGCTTACAATCGGACTCCTAGTGCTACTACAAAGTACTCTCCTTTTGAAGTAGTCTATGGTGTCAATCCTTATGTTCCTATTGATCTCATAGCTTTGCCACAAGACAAGTTCGTTCATGGTGGAGCTAAGGAACAAGCCGAGTTCATGTTGAAGGTCCACAAGGAAGTTAGGAAGAACATTGAGAAAGCAAATGAAGTCTACAAGAAACAAGCCAACAAGAGGGTGAAAAACGTGAAGCAATTTGAAGTTGGTGACTTAGTGTGGATTTACATGAGGAAAGAGAGGTTTCCTAGCAAAAGAAAGAACAAGCTTATGCCAAGAGCCGAAGGTCCATTTGAAATCGTGGAAAAGATCAATGACAATGCATACAAGGTTGATTTGGGGGGCCAATTTGGTGTCTCAAGCACATTCAACGTTGGGGACCTTGCTCCATACTTTGATGATGACGAATTGAGGGAAATTCCTTTTGAAGAAGGGGAGGATGACCAATATGGTCAAAGTTCTAATGATTGTGATGCTCCAAGTAGTCAAGGTGAGTTCCAAGTTCAAAGCAATGCAAAGGAGTTGTTTCTATCCAAATCATTCCTTACTCTTTTGCACGGTTTTGGTCCGAAACATTTTACAAGTGGTTACACTTCACTTAGTGTAATTAACCTTGTAGAAAGTATCTAGCAAGTGACGGTTTTCCAAGCTCCAAGTGCAACGGTTACAAGCTGATTGAAGAGCTCCAAGTGCAACGGTTACAAGCTGATTGAAGAGGAGTGATTCATGGCACTTGTTGGGCGTGAATTATGGAGTTTGTTGGCTGAACATTGCACCTCATTATTTGGGGGTTATGAAGAATAAAGAGGCGTGAATCAAGGCATTAAAATGGGGGTTACACAAGCTTGCATATGGCTGTTTTGGGCGTGTAATTGAAGATGCTCTTTGGATGCTGTTTGGCTGATCATCTTCCCTTGTTTCAAGCCTAGTCTTTAGTTCTTTTAATTAAGTTTAATCTTGTTTGTAAAAGGGGTTAAGTGGGACGTGTATTCTCCACTCATTCCCTTAGTTAATTTACTTTTGTCTATTTTATTTTGTTAATTAAAGTAGGCAAGTGAAAAGGTTGTATTGATGCTATAAATAGCATACTTTGAATGAATGAAAATCATCCAAGATTATTTGCCTAAAAACGTGTGTTTTTGTAATTGAAGTGACTTGAGTTTAGTTCACTTTGTTTTTCCAAATTTGAGTATCCGAATTTGAAGAGTGTTAGTTTTGGTGAGAGTTCCCAAAATTAGGACTTATAGTTTATGATTTGGTGAGAGTTCCCTCATCTAAACTATCCCAAGCAAACGAGTGAGAGTTCCTCTTTGCTATATCCTTAGCTTAGGGTGAGAGTTCCCCTAACTAAACTGATTACTTGACACTTGAACTTTAAAACCCTTTGAATCTTTTAACTTGTCATTTCTTGTAACAAGGTTTCTCATCTTGTTTACACATCAGACTTTCATTTGATTCAATTAGCTTTGTTGAATGTATTTGACTTTCAAATGATTTAAAAAGCTTTGTTTGAATGTGTTTGACTTTCGTTTGATTCAATTAGCTTTGTAGAATGCTGACTTTCATTTGATTCAATTAGCTTTGTTGAAAACATTTGACTTTCATTTGATTCAAAAACCTTTGTTTGAATGTGTTTGACTTTCATTTGATTGAAATAGCTTTGTAGAATGCATTTGACTTTCATTTGATTCAATTAGCTTTGTTGAATTTATTTGACTTTCATATGATTTAAAAAGCTTTGTTTGGATGTGTTTGACTTTCATTTGATTCAATTAGCTATGTAGAAATGATTTGACTTTCATTTGATTCAAATAGCTTCTTTGAATGCATTTAACTTTAATTTGATTCAAAAAGTTTTGTTTGAATGTGTTTGACTTTTATTTTATACAATTACCTTTGTAGAATAAATTATACTTTCATTTGATTCAATTAGCTTTGTTTGAATGTGTTTGACTTTCATTTGATTCTATTAACTTTGTTGAATGTATTTGACTTTCATATAATTTAAAAAGGTTTGTTTGAATGAGTTTGACTTTCATTTTATTCAATCAGCTTTTTAGAATGCATTTGACTTTCATTTGATTCAATTAGCTTTATTGAATGCATTTGACTATCATTTGATTCAAAAAGCTTTGTTTGAATGTGTTTGATTTTTATTTGATTCAATTAGCTTTGTAGAATGCATTTGACTTTCATTTGATTCAATTAGCTTTATTGAAAGCATTTCACTTTCATTTGATTCAAAAAGCTTTGTTTGAATGTGTTTGACTTTCATTTGATTCAATTAGCTTTGTAGAATGCATTTGACTTTTATTTGATTCAAATAGCTTCTTTGAATGCATTTCACTTTAATTTGATTCAAAAAGCTTTGTTTGAATGTGTTTGACTTTCATTTGATTCAATTAGATTTTTAGAATGCATTTGACTTTTATTTGATTCAATTAGCTTTGTTGAATGCATTTGATTATCATTTGATTCAAATAGCTTTGTTGAATGCATTTTACTATCATGTGATTCAATTAGCTTTGTTGAATGCATTTGACTTTCATTTGATTCAAATAGCTTCTTTTAATACATTTGATTTAAATTTGATTCAAAATTCTTTGTTTGAATGTGTTTAACTTTCATTTGATTCAATTAGCTTTGTAGAATGCATTTGACTTTCATTTATTTCAAATGGCTTTGTTGAATGTATTTGACTTTCATATGATTTAAAAAGCTTTGTTTAAATGTGTTTGACTTTCATTGATTGAATTAGCTTTGTAGAATGCATTTGACTTTCATTTGATTCAAATCGCTTCTTCGAATGCATTTGACTTTAATTTGATTCAAAAAGTTTTGTTTTAATGTGTTTGACTTTCATTTGATTCAATTAGCTTTGTAGAATGCATTTGATTTTTATTTGATTCAAATAGCTTCTTTGAATGCATTTGACTTTAATTTGATTCAAAAAGCTTTGTTTGCATGTGTTTGACTTTCATTTGAATTAATTAGCTTTGTAGAATGTATTTGACTTTCATATGATTTAAAAAGCTTTGTTTGAATGTGTTTGACTTTCATTTGATTCAATTAGCTTTTTAGAATGCATTTGACTTTTATTTGATTCAATTAGCTTTGTTGAATGCATTTGACTATCATTTGATTCAAATAGCTTTGTTGAATGCATTTTACTATCATCTGATTCAATTAGCTTTGTTGAATGCATTTGACTTTCATTTGATTCAAATAGCTTCTTTTAATACATTTGATTTAAATTTGATTCAAAATTCTTTGTTTGAATGTGTTTAACTTTCATTTGATTCAATTAGCTTTGTAGAATGCATTTGACTTTCATATGATTTAAAAAGCTTTGTTTAAATGTGTTTGACTTTCATTGATTGAATTAGCTTTGTAGAATGCATTTGACTTTCATTTGATTCAAATCGCTTCTTTGAATGCATTTGACTTTAATTTGATTCAAAAAGCTTTGTTTTAATGTGTTTGACTTTCATTTGATTCAATTAGCTTTGTAGAGCGCATTTGATTTTTATTTGATTCAAATAGCTTCTTTGAATGCATTTGACTTTACTTTGATTCAAAAAGCTTTGTTTGCATGTGTTTGACTTTCATTTGAATTAATTAGCTTTGTAGAATGTATTTGACTTTCATATGATTTAAAAAGCTTTGTTTGAATTTGTTTGACTTTCGTTTGATTCAATTAGCTTTGTAGAATGCATTTGACTTTCATTTCATTCCATTAGCTTTGTTGAAAGCATTTGACTTTCATTTGATTCAAAAAGTTTTGTTTGAATGTGTTTGATTTTCATTTTATACAATTTCCTTTGTAGAATGCATTATACTTTCATTTGATTCAATTAGCTTTGTTTGAATGTGTTTGACTTTAATTTGATTTAAAAAGCTTTGTTTGAATGTGTTTGACTTTCATTTGATTCAATTAGCTTTTTAGAATGCATTTGACTTATATTTGATTCAATTAACTTTGTTGAATGCATTTGACTATCATTTGATTCAAAAAGCTTTGTTTGAATGTGTTTGACTTTTATTTGATTTAATTAGCTTTGTAGAATGCATTTGACTTTCATTTGATTCAAATCGCTTCTTCGAATGCATTTGACTTTAATTTGATTCAAAAAGCTTTGTTTTAATGTGTTTGACTTTCATTTGATTCAATTAGCTTTGTAGAATGCATTTGATTTTTATTTGATTCAAATAGCTTCTTTGAATGCATTTGACTTTAATTTGATTCAAAAAGCTTTGTTTGCATGTGTTTGACTTTCATTTGAATTAATTAGCTTTGTAGAATGTATTTGACTTTCATATGATTTAAAAAGCTTTGTTTGAATTTGTTTGACTTTCGTTTGATTCAATTAGCTTTGTAGAATGCATTTGACTTTCATTTTATTCCATTAGCTTTGTTGAAAGCATTTGACTTTCATTTGATTCAAAAAGTTTTGTTTGAATGTGTTTGACTTTCATTTTATACAATTTCCTTTGTAGAATGCATTATACTTTCATTTGATTCAATTAGCTTTGTTTGAATGTGTTTGACTTTAATTTGATTTAAAAAGCTTTGTTTGAATGTGTTTGACTTTCATTTGATTCAATTAGCTTTTTAGAATGCATTTGACTTATATTTGATTCAATTAGCTTTGTTGAATGCATTTGACTATCATTTGATTCAAAAAGCTTTGTTTGAATGTGTTTGACTTTTATTTGATTTAATTAGCTTTGTAGAATGCATTTGACTTTCATTTGATTGAATTAGCTTTGTTGAAAGCATTTCACTTTCATTTGATTCAAAAAGCTTTGTTTGAATGTGTTTGACTTTCATTTGATTCAATTAGCTTTGTAGAATGCATTTGACTTTCATTTGATTCAAATAGCTTCTTTGAATGCATTTGACTTTAATTTGATTCAAAAAAGCTTTGTTTGAATGTGTTTGACTTTCATTTCAATTAATTAGCTTTGTTTGAATGTGTTTGACTTTCATTTGAATTGATTAGCTTTGTTTGAATGTGTTTGACTTTCATTAGATTTAATTAGCTTTGTAGAATGCATTTGACTTTCTTATGATTTAAAAAGCTTTGTTTGAATGTGTTTGACTTTCGTTGTATTCAATTAGCTTTGTAGAATGCATTTGACTTTCATTTTATACAATTACCTTTGTAGAATGCATTATACTTTCATTTGATTCAATTAGCTTTTTTTGAAACATTTGACTTTCATTTGATTCAATTAGCTTTGTTTGAATGTGTTTGACTTTCATTTGATTCAATTAGCTTTGTTGAAAGCATTTCACTTTCATTTGATTCAAAAGCTTTGTTTGAATGTGTTTGACTTTCATTTGATTCAATTAGCCTTGTAGAATGCATTTGACTTTCATTTGATTCAAATAGCTTCTTTGAATGCGTTTGACTTTAATTTGATTTAAAAAGCTTTGTTTGAATGTATTTGACTTTCATTTGATTCAATTAGCTTTGTAGAATGCATTTGACTTTCATTTGATTTAGTTAGCTTTGTTGAATGTATTTGACTTTCAAATAATTTAAAAAGCTTTGTTTGAATGTGTTTGACTTTCGTTTGATTCAATTAGCTTTGTAGAATGCATTTGACTTTCATTTGATTCAATTAGCTTTGTTGAAAGCATTTGACATTAATTTGATTCAAAAAGTTTTGTTTGAATGTGTTTGACTTTCATTTAATTCAATTAGCTTTTTAGAATGCATTTGTCTTTCATTTGATTCAATTAGCTTTGTTTTAATGTGTTTGACTTTCATTTGATTCAATTAGCTTTGTAGAATGCATTTGATTTTTATTTGATTCAAATAGCTTCTTTGAATGCATTTGACTTTAATTTGATTCAAAAAGCTTTGTTTGCATGTGTTTGACTTTCATTTGAATTAATTAGCTTTGTAGAATGTATTTGACTTTCATATGATTTAAAAAGCTTTGTTTGAATGTGTTTGACTTTCATTTGATTCAATAAGCTTTTTAGAATGCATTTGACTTTTATTTGATTCAATTAGCTTTGTTGAATGCATTTGACTATCATTTGATTCAAATAGCTTTGTTGAATGCATTTTACTATCATCTGATTCAATTAGCTTTGTTGAATGCATTTGACTTTCATTTGATTCAAATAGCTTCTTTTAATACATTTGATTTAAATTTGATTCAAAATTCTTTGTTTGAATGTGTTTAACTTTCATTTGATTCAATTAGCTTTGTAGAATGCATTTGACTTTCATTTTTTTCAAATAGCTTTGTTGAATGTATTTGACTTTCATATGATTTAAAAAGCTTTGTTTAAATGTGTTTGACTTTCATTGATTGAATTAGCTTTGTAGAATGCATTTGACTTTCATTTGATTCAAATCGCTTCTTTGAATGCATTTGACTTTAATTTGATTCAAAAAGCTTTGTTTTAATGTGTTTGACTTTCATTTGATTCAATTAGCTTTGTAGAATGCATTTGATTTTTATTTGATTCAAATAGCTTCTTTGAATGCATTTGACTTTAATTTGATTCAAAAAGCTTTGTTTGTATGTGTTTGACTTTCATTTGAATTAATTAGCTTTGTAGAATGTATTTGACTTTCATATGATTTAAAAAGCTTTGTTTGAATTTGTTTGACTTTCGTTTGATTCAATTAGCTTTGTAGAATGCATTTGACTTTCATTTCATTCCATTAGCTTTGTTGAAAGCATTTGACTTTCATTTGATTCAAAAAGTTTTGTTTGAATGTGTTTGACTTTCATTTTATACAATTTCCTTTGTAGAATGCATTATACTTTCATTTGATTCAATTAGCTTTGTTTGAATGTGTTTGACTTTAATTTGATTTAAAAAGCTTTGTTTGAATGTGTTTGACTTTCATTTGATTCAATTAGCTTTTTAGAATGCATTTGACTTATATTTGATTCAATTGGCTTTGTTGAATGCATTTGACTATCATTTGATTCAAAAAGCTTTGTTTGAATGTGTTTGACTTTTATTTGATTTAATTAGCTTTGTAGAATGCATTTGACTTTCATTTGATTCAAATAGCTTCTTTGAATGCATTTGAATTTAATTTGATTCAAAAAGCTTTGTTTGAATGTGCTTGACTTTCATTTGATTCAATTAGCTTTGTAGAATGCATTTGACTTTCATTTGATTCAAATAGCTTCTTTGAATGCATTTGACTTTAATTTGATTCAAAAAGCTTTGTTTGAATGTGTTTGACTTTCATTTCAATTAATTAGCTTTGTTTGAATGTGTTTGACTTTCATTTGAATTGATTAGCTTTGTTTGAATGTGTTTGACTTTCATTAGATTTAATTAGCTTTGTAGAATGCATTTGACTTTCTTATGATTTAAAAAGCTTTGTTTGAATGTGTTTGACTTTCGTTGTATTCAATTAGCTTTGTAGAATGCATTTGACTTTCATTTTATACAATTACCTTTGTAGAATGCATTATACTTTCATTTGATTCAATTAGCTTTTTTTTGAAACATTTGACTTTCATTTGATTCAATTAGCTTTGTTTGAATGTGTTTGACTTTCATTTGATTCAATTAGCTTTGTTGAAAGCATTTCACTTTCATTTGATTCAAAAGCTTTGTTTGAATGTGTTTGACTTTCATTTGATTCAAAAGCTTTGTTTGAATGTGTTTGACTTTCATTTGATTCAATTAGCCTTGTAGAATGCATTTGACTTTCATTTGATTCAAATAGCTTCTTTGAATGCGTTTGACTTTAATTTGATTTAAAAAGCTTTGTTTGAATGTATTTGACTTTCATTTGATTCAATTAGCTTTGTAGAATGCATTTGACTTTCATTTGATTTAGTTAGCTTTGTTGAATGTATTTGACTTTCAAATAATTTAAAAAGCTTTGTTTGAATGTGTTTGACTTTCGTTTGATTCAATTAGCTTTGTAGAATGCATTTGACTTTCATTTGATTCAATTAGCTTTGTTGAAAGCATTTGACATTAATTTGATTCAAAAAGTTTTGTTTGAATGTGTTTGACTTTCATTTAATTCAATTAGCTTTTTAGAATGCATTTGTCTTTCATTTGATTCAATTAGCTTTGTTTTAATGTGTTTGACTTTCATTGATTCAATTAGCTTTGTAGAATGCATTTGATTTTTATTTGATTCAAATAGCTTCTTTGAATGCATTTGACTTTAATTTGATTCAAAAAGCTTTGTTTGCATGTGTTTGACTTTCATTTGAATTAATTAGCTTTGTAGAATGTATTTGACTTTCATATGATTTAAAAAGCTTTGTTTGAATGTGTTTGACTTTCATTTGATTCAATAAGCTTTTTAGAATGCATTTGACTTTTATTTGATTCAATTAGCTTTGTTGAATGCATTTGACTATCATTTGATTCAAATAGCTTTGTTGAATGCATTTTACTATCATCTGATTCAATTAGCTTTGTTGAATGCATTTGACTTTCATTTGATTCAAATAGCTTCTTTTAATACATTTGATTTAAATTTGGATTCAAAATTCTTTGTTTGAATGTGTTTAACTTTCATTTGATTCAATTAGCTTTGTAGAATGCATTTGACTTTCATTTTTTTCAAATAGCTTTGTTGAATGTATTTGACTTTCATATGATTTAAAAAGCTTTGTTTGAAATGTGTTTGACTTTCATTTGATTCGAACATTAGCTTTGTAGAATGCATTTGACTTATCATTTTGATTCAA
>NW_018744630.1:0-29223 GCF_001683475.1 Chenopodium quinoa | reverse complement strand
GAATCAAATGAAAGTCAAATACATTCTACAAAGCTAATTGAATCAAATGAAAGTCAACACATTCAAATAAAGCTATTCGAATCAAATGAAAGTAAAAATACATTCTACAAAGCTAATTGAATCAAATGAAAGTCAAACACATTCAAACAAAGCTATTTGAATCAAAGGAGAGTCAAATAAATTCAACCAAAGCTAATTAAATCAAATAAAAGTAAATACATTCTACAAAGCTAATTGAATCAAATGAAAGTCAAACACATTCAAACAAAGCCTTTTAAATCAATGAAAGTCAAACACATTCAAAAAAGCTTTTTAATTTTAAATGAAAGTCAAACACATTCAAACAAAGCTATATAAATTAAATAAAAGTGAAATGCATTCTACAAAGCAAATTGATCTAAATGAAATTCAAACACATTCAAACAAAGCTATTTGAATCAAATGACAGTCAAACACATTCTAGCAGCTAATTGAATCAATTGAAAGTCAAACACATTCAAACAAAGCTATTTGAATCAAAAGTCAAATACATTCTACAAAGCTAATTGAATCAAATGAAAGTCAAACACATTCAAACAAAGCTAATTGAATCAAATGAAAGTCAAACACATTCAAACAAAGCTATTTTAATTAAATGAATGTCAAATACATTCTACAAAGCTAATTGAATCAAATGAAGGTCAAACACATTCAAACAAAGCTATTTGAAGAAAATGAAAGTCAAATACATTCTACAAAAGCAAATTGAATCAAATGAAAGTCAAACATAGTCAAACAAAGTTATTTGATTCAAATGAAAGTCAAATACATTCTACAAAGCTAATTGAATCAAATGAAAGTCAAACACATTCAAACAAAGCTGTTTGAACCAAATGAAAGTCAAACACATTCAAAAAAAGCTTTTTAATTTAAATGAAAGTCAAACACATTCAAACAAAGCTATATAAATCAAATGAAAGTGAAATGCATTCTACAAAGCAAATTAATTAAAGAAATTCAAACACATTAAAAACAAAGCTATTTGAATCAAATGACAGTCAAATACATTCTACAAAGCTAATTGAATCAATTGAAAGTCAAACACATTCAAACAAAGCTATTTGAATCAAATGAAAGTAAAATACATTCTACAAAGCTAATTGAATCAAATGAAAGTCAAACACATTCAAACAAAGCTAATTGAATCAAATGAAAGTCAAACACATTCAAACAAAGCTATTTTATTTAAATGAATGTCAAATACATTCTACAAAGCTAATTGAATCAAATGAAGGTCAAACACATTCAAACAAAGCTATTTGAAGAAAATGAAAGTCAAATACATTCTACAAAGCAAAATTGAAACAAATGAAAATCAAACACAGTCAAACAAAGTTATTTGACTCAATGAAAGTCAAATACATTCTACAAAGCTAATTGAATCAAATGAAAGTCAAACACATTCAAATAAAGCTATTTGAATCAAATGAAAGTCAAATACTTCTACAAAGCTAACTGTATCAAATGAAAGTCAAACGCAATCAAAAAAAGCTATTTGAGTCAAATGAAAGTCAAACACATTCAAACAAAGTTGTTTAAATAGAATGAAAGTGAAATGTATTCTACAAAGCTAATTGAATCAAAAGAAAGTTAAACGCATTCAACAAAAGCTATTTGAATCAAATGAGAGTCAAATACATTCTACAAAGCTATTGAATCAAATGAAAGTCAAACACATTCAAACAAAGCTAATTGAATCAAATGAAAGTCAAATACATTCAACAAAGCTAATTGAATCAAATGAAAGTCAAACACATTCAAACAAAGCTAATTAAATCAAATGAAAGTCAAGCACATTCAAACAAGCTATTGAATGAAAGTAAATTACATTTTCAAAGCTAATTGAATCAAATGAAAGTCAAACACATTCAAAAAAGCTATTGAATCAAATGAAAGTCAAACACATTCAAACAAAGCTATTTAATCAAATGAGAGTCAAATACATTCAAACAAAGCTAATTGAATCAAATGAAAGTCAAACACATTCAAACAAAGCTATTTTAATTAAATGAAGTCAAATACATTCTACAAAGCTAATTGAATCAAATGAAGGTCAAATTCAAACAAAGCTATTTGAATGAAAGTCAAATGCAAATTGAATCAAATGAAAGTCAAACATTCAAACAAAGCAAATGAAAGTCAAATACATTCTACAAAGCTAATTGAATCAAATGAAAGTCAAACACATTCAAACAAAGCTGTTTGAAAAATGAAAGTCAAACACATTCAAAAAAAGCTTTTTAATTTAAATGAAAGTCAAACACATTCAAACAAAGCTATATAAATCAAATGAAAGTGAAATGCATTCTACAAAGCAAATTGAATTAAATGAAATTCAAACACATTAAAACAAAGCTATTTGAATCAAATGACAGTCAAATACATTCTACAAAGCTAATTGAATCAATTGAAAGTCAAACACATTCAAACAAAGCTATTTGAATCAAATGAAAGTAAAAATACATTCTACAAAGCTAATTGAATCAAATGAAAGTCAAACACATTCAAACAAAGCTAATTGAATCAAATGAAAGTCAAACACATTCAAACAAAGCTATTTTAAATGAATGTCAAATACATTCTACAAAGCTAATTGAATCAAATGAAGGTCAAACACATTCAAACAAAGCTATTTGAAAAATGAAAGTCAATTACATTCTACAAAGAAAATTGAAACAAATGAAAATCAAACACAGTCAAACAACAATATTTGACTCAAATGAAAGTCAAATACATTCTACAAAGCTAATTGAATCAAATGAAAGTCAAACACATTCAAATAAAGCTATTTGAATCAAATGAAAGTCAAATAAATTCTACAAAGCTAACTGTATCAAATGAAAGTCAAACGCAATCAAAAAAGCTATTTGAGTCAAATGAAAGGAAACACATTCAAACAAAGTTGTTTAAATTAAATGAAAGTGAAATGTATTCTACAAAGCTAATTGATTCAAATGAAAGTTAAACGCATTCAAACAAAGCTATTTGAATCAAATGAGAGTCAAATACATTCTACAAGCTAATTGAATCAAATGAAAGTCAAACACATTCAAACAAAGCTAATTGAATCAAATGAAAGTCAAATACATTACAAAGCTAATTGAATCAAATGAAAGTCAAACACATTCAAACAAAGCTAATTGAATCAAATGAAGTCAAACACATTCAAACAAAGCTATTTTAATTAAATGAATGTCAAATACATTCTACAAAAGCTAATTGAATCAAATGAAGGTCAAACACATTCAAACAAAGCTATTTGAAGAAAATGAAAGTCAAATACATTCTACAAAGCAAATTGAATTAAATGAAAGTCAAACATAGTCAAACAAAGTTATTTGATTCAAATGAAAGTCAAATACATTCTACAAAGCTAATTGAATCAAATGAAAGTCAAACACATTCAAACAAAGCTGTTTGAACCAAATGAAAGTCAAACACATTCAAAAAAAGCTTTTTAATTTAAATGAAAGTCAAACACATTCAAACAAAGCTATATAAATCAAATGAAAGTGAAATGCATTCTACAAAGCAAATTAAATTAAATGAAATTCAAACACATTAAAACAAAGCTATTTGAATCAAATGACAGTCAAATACATTCTAAAAGCTAATTGAATCAATTGAAAGTCAAACACATTCAAACAAAGCTATTGGAATCAAAAAAAAATACATTCTAAAAAGCTAATTGAATCAAATGAAAGTCAAACACATTCAAACAAAGCTAATTGAATCAAATGAAAGTCAAACACATTTAAACAAAGCTATTTTAATTAAATGAATGTCAAATACATTCTACAAAGCTAATTGAATCAAATGAAGGTCAAACACATTCAAACAAAGCTATTTGAAGAAAATGAAAGTCAATTACATTCTACAAAGAAAATTGAAACAAATGAAAATCAAACACAGTCAAACAACGTTATTTGACTCAAATGAAAGTCAAATACATTCTACAAATCTAATTGAATCAAATGAAAGTCAAACACATTCAAATAAAGCTATTTGAATCAAATGAAAGTCAAATACATTCTACAAAGCTAACTGTATCAAATGAAAGTCAAACGCAATCAAAAAAAAGCTATTTGAGTCAAATGAAAGTCAAACACATTCAAACAAAGTTGTTTAAATTAAATGAAAGTGAAATGTATTCTACAAAGCTAATTAAATGAAAGTTAAACGCATTCAAACAAAGCTATTTGAATCAAATGAAGTCAAATACATTCTAAAAGCTAATTGAATCAAATGAAAGTCAAACACATTCAACAAAGCTAATTGAATCAAATGAAAGTCAAATACATTCAACAAAGCTAATTGAATCAAATGAAAGTCAAACATTCAAACAAAGCTAATTGAATCAAATGAAAGTCAAACACATTCAAACAAAGCTATTTTAATTAAATGAATGTCAAATACATTCTACAAAGCTAATTGAATCAAAAGAAAGTCAAACACATTCAAACAAAGCTATTTGAAGAAAATGAAAGTCAAATTCATTCTATAAAGCAAATTGAAACAAATAAAAGTCAAACACAGTCAAACAAAGTTATTTGACTCAAATGAAAGTCAAATACATTCTACAAAGCCAATTGAATCAAATGAAAGTCAAACACATTCAAACAAAGCTATTTGAATCAAATGAAAGTCAAACACATTCAAACAAAGATTTTGAATCAAATGAAAGTCAAATACATTCTACAAAGCTAATTGAATCAAATGAAAGTAAACACATTCAAATAAAGCTATTTGAATCAAATGAAAGTCAAATACATTCTACAAAGCTAATTGATCAAATGAAAGTCAAACACATTCAAACAAAGCTATTTGAATCAAAGGAGAGTCAAATAAATTCAAACAAAGCTAATTAAATCAATAAAAGTAAAATACATTCTACAAAGCTAATTGAATCAAATTAAAGTCAAACACATTGAAACAAAGCCTTTTAAATCAAATGAAAGTCAAACACATTAAAAAAAAGCTTTTTAATTTAAATGAAAGTCAAACACATTCAAACAAAGCTATATAAATCAAATGAAAGTGAAATGCATTCTACAAAGCAAATTGATCTAAATGAAATTCAAACACATTCAAACAAAGCTATTTGAATCAAATGACAGTCAAACACATTCTACAAAGCTAATTGAATCAATTGAAAGTCAAACACATTCAAACAAAGCTATTTGAATCAAATGAAAGTCAAATACATTCTACAAAGCTAATTGAATCAAATGAAAGTCAAACACATTCAAACAAAGCTAAATTGAATCAAATGAAAGTCAAACACATTCAAACAAAGCTATTTTAATTAAATGAATGTCAAATACATTCTACAAAATAATTGAATCAAATAAAAGTCAAACACATTCAAACAAAGCTATTTGAAGAAAATGAAAGTCAAATACATTCTACAAAACAAATTGAATCAAATGAAAGTCAAACACAGTCAAACAAAGTTATTTATTCAAATGAAAGTCAAATACATTCTACAAAGCTAATTGAATCAAATGAAAGTCAAACACATTCGAACAAAGCTGTTTGAATCAAATGAAGTCAAATAAATTCGAACAAAGCTAATTAAATAAAATAAAAGTAAAATACATTCTACAAAGCTAATTGAATAAAATGAAAGTCAAATACATTCTACAAAGCTAATTGAATTAAATTAAAGTCAAACACATTCAAAATAAGCTAATTGAATTTAATGAAAGTTAAACACATTCAAACAAGCTTTCGAATCAAGTGAAAGTCAAATACATTCTACAAAGCTAATTGAATCAAATGAAAGTCAAACACATTCAAACAAAGCTATTTGAATCAAATGAAAGTCAAATACATTCTACTAAACTAATTGAATCAAATGAAAGTCAAACATTCAAACAAAGCTATTTGAATCAAATGACAGTCAAATACGTTCTACAAAGCTAATTGTATCAAATGAAAGTCAAACACATTCAAACAAAGCTAATTGAATCAAATGAAAGTCAAATATATTCAATGAAGCTAATTGAATCAAATGAAAGTCAAACACATTCAAACAAAGCTATTTGAAGAAAATGAAAGTCAAATACATTCTACAAAGCAAATTGAAACAAATGAAAGTCAAACACAGTCAAACAAAGTTATTTGACTCAAATGAAAGTCAAATACATTCTACAAAGCTAATTGAATCAAATGAAAGTCAAACACATTCAAACAAAGCTATTTGAATCAAATGAAAGTCAAACACATTCAAACAAAGATTTTGAATCAAATGAAAGTCAAATACATTCTACAAAGCTAATTGAATTAAATGAAAGTCAAACATTCAAACAAAGCTAATTGAATCAAATGAAAGTCAAACACATTCAAACAAAGCTATTTTAATTAAATGAATGTCAAATACATTCTACAAAGCTAATTGAATCAAATGAAGGTCAAACACATTCAAACAAAGCTATTGAAGAAAATGAAAGTCAAATACATTCTACAAAGCAATTGAATCAAATGAAAGTCAAACATAGTCAAACAATATTTGATTCAAATGAAAGTCAAACATTCTACAAAGCTAATTGAATCAAATGAAAGTCAAACACATTCAAACAAAGAACCAAATGAAAGTCAAACACATTCAAAAAAAGCTTTTTAATTTAAATGAAAGTCAAACACATTCAAACAAAGCTATATAAATCAAATGAAAGTGAAATGCATTCTACAAAGCAAATTGAATTAAATGAAATTCAAACACATTAAACAAAGCTATTTGAATCAAATGACAGTCAAATACATTCTACAAAGCTAATTGAATCAATTGAAAGTCAAACACATTCAAACAAAGCTATTTGAATCAAATGAAAGTAAATACATTCTACAAAAGCTAATTGAATCAAATGAAAGTCAAACACATTCAAACAAAGCTAATTGAATCAAATGAAAGTCAAACATGATTAAATGAATGTCAAATACATTCTACAAAGCTAATTGAATCAAATGAAGGTCAAACACATTCAAACAAAGCTATTTGACGAAAATGAAAGTCAATTACATTCTACAAAGAAAATTGAAACAAATGAAAATCAAACACAGTCAAACAACATTATTTGACTCAAATGAAAGTCAAATACATTCTACAAAGCTAATTGAATCAAATGAAAGTCAAACACATTCAAATAAAGCTATTTGAATCAAATGAAAGTCAAATAAATTCTACAAAGCTAACTGTATCAAATGAAAGTCAAACGCAATCAAAAAAAGCTATTTGAGTCAAATGAAAGGCAAACACATTCAAACAAAGTTGTTTAAATTAAATGAAAGTGAAATGTATTCTACAAAGCTAATTGATTCAAATGAAAGTTAAACGCATTCAAACAAAGCTATTTGAATCAAATGAGAGTCAAATACATTCTACAAAGCTAATTGAATCAAATGAAAGTCAAACACATTCAAACAAAGCTAATTGAATCAAATGAAAGTCAAATACATTCTACAAAGCTAATTGAATCAAATGAAAGTCAAACACATTCAAACAAAGCTAATTGAATCAAATGAAAGTCAAACACATTCAAACAAAGCTATTTTAATTAAATGAATGTCAAATACATTCTACAAAGCTAATTGAATCAAATGAAGGTCAAACACATTCAAACAAAGCTATTTGAAGAAAATGAAAGTCAAATACATTCTACAAAGCAAATTGAATTAAATGAAAGTCAAACATAGTCAAACAAAGTTATTTGATTCAAATGAAAGTCAAATACATTCTACAAAGCTAATTGAATCAAATGAAAGTCAAAGACATTCAAACAAAGCTGTTTGAACCAAATGAAAGTCAAAACACATTCAAAAAAAGCTTTTTAATTTAAATGAAAGTCAAACACATTCAAACAAAGCTATATAAATCAAATGAAAGTGAAATGCATTCTACAAAGCAAATTGAATTAAATGAAATTCAAACACATTAAAACAAAGCTATTTGAATCAAATGACAGTCAAATACATTCTACAAAGCTAATTGAATCAATTGAAAGTCAAACACATTCAAACAAAGCTATTGGAATCAAATGAATGTAAAATACATTCTAAAAAGCTAATTGAATCAAATGAAAGTCAAACACATTCAAACAAAGCTAATTGAATCAAATGAAAGTCAAACACATTTAAACAAAGCTATTTTAATTAAATGAATGTCAAATACATTCTCCAAAGCTAATTAAATCAAATGAAGGTCAAACACATTCAAACAAAGCTATTTGAAGAAAATGAAAGTCAATTACATTCTACAAAGAAAATTGAAACAAATGAAAATCAAACACAGTCAAACAACGTTATTTGACTCAAATGAAAGTCAAATACATTCTACAAATCTAATTGAATCAAATGAAAGTCAAACACATTCAAATAAAGCTATTTGAATCAAATGAAAGTCAAATACATTCTACAAAGCTAACTGTATCAAATGAAAGTCAAACGCAATCAAAAAAAAGCTATTTGAGTCAAATGAAAGTCAAACACATTCAAACAAAGTTGTTTAAATTAAATGAAAGTGAAATGTATTCTACAAAGCTAATTGATTCAAATGAAAGTTAAACGCATTCGAACAAAGCTATTTGAATCAAATGAGAGTCAAATACATTCTACAAAGCTAATTGAATCAAATGAAAGTCAAACACATTCAAACAAAGCTAATTGAATCAAATGAAAGTCAAATACATTCAACAAAGCTAATTGAATCAAATGAAAGTCAAACACATTCAAACAAAGCTAATTGAATCAAATGAAAGTCAAACACATTCAAACAAAGCTATTTTAATTAAATGAATGTCAAATACATTCTACAAAGCTAATTGAATCAAAAGAAAGTCAAACACATTCAAAACAAAGCTATTTGAAGAAAATGAAAGTCAAATTCATTCTATAAAGCAAATTGAAACAAATGAAAGTCAAACACAGTCAAACAAAGTTATTTGACTCAAATGAAAGTCAAATACATTCTACAAAGCCAATTGAATCAAATGAAAGTCAAACACATTCAAACAAAGCTATTTGAATCAAATGAAAGTCAAACACATTCAAACAAAGATTTTGAATCAAATGAAAGTCAAATACATTCTACAAAGCTAATTGAATCAAATGAAAGTCAAACACATTCAAATAAAGCTATTTGAATCAAATGAAAGTCAAATACATTCTACAAAGCTAATTGTATCAAATGAAAGTCAAACACATTCAAACAAAGCTATTTGAATCAAAGGAGAGTCAAATAAATTCAAACAAAGCTAATTAAATCAGATAAAAGTAAAATACATTCTACAAAGCTAATTGAATCAAATTAAAGTCAAACACATTGAAACAAAGCCTTTTAAATCAAATGAAAGTCAAACACATTAAAAAAAAGCTTTTTAATTTAAAATGAAAGTCAAACACATTCAAACAAAGCTATATAAATCAAATGAAAGTGAAATGCATTCTACAAAGAAAATTGATCTAAATGAAATTCAAACACATTCAAACAAAGCTATTCGAATCAAATGACAGTCAAACACATTCTACAAAGCTAATTGAATCAATTGAAAGTAAAACACATTCAAACAAAGCTATTTGAATCAAATGAAAGTCAAATACATTCTACAAAGCTAATTGAATCAAATGAAAGTCAAACACATTCAAACAAAGCTAAATGAGTCAAATGAAAGTCAAACACATTCAAACAAAGCTATTTTAATTAAATGAATGTCAAATACATTCTACAAAAATAATTGAATCAAATAAAAGTCAAACACATTCAAACAAAGCTATTTGAAGAAAATGAAAGTCAAATACATTCTACAAAACAAATTGAATCAAATGAAAGTCAAACACAGTCAAACAAAGTTATTTGATTCAAATGAAAGTCAAATACATTCTACAAAGCTAATTGAATCAAATGAAAGTCAAAACACATTCGAACAAAGCTGTTTGAATCAAATGAGAGTCAAATAAATTCGAACAAAGCTAATTAAATAAAATAAAAGTAAAATACATTCTACAAAGCTAATTGAATAAAATGAAAGTCAAATACATTCTACAAAGCTAATTGAATTAAATTAAAGTCAAACACATTCAAAATAAGCTAATTGAATTTAATGAAAGTTAAACACATTCAAACCAAGCTTTCGAATCAAGTGATAGTCAAATACATTCTACAAAGCTAATTGAATCAAATGAAAGTCAAACACATTCAAACAAAGCTATTTGAATCAAATGAAAGTCAAATACATTCTACTAAACTAATTGAATCAAATGAAAGTCAAATACATTCAAACAAAGCTATTTGAATCAAATGACAGTCAAATACGTTCTACAAAGCTAATTGTATCAAATGAAAGTCAAACACATTCAAACAAAGCTAATTGAATCAAATGAAAGTCGAATATATTCAATGAAGCTAATTGAATCAAAATGAAAGTCAAACACATTCAAACAAAGCTATTTGAAGAAAATGAAAGTGAAATACATTCTACAAAGCAAATTGAAACAAATGAAAGTCAAACACAGTCAAACAAAGTTATTTGACTCAAATGAAAGTCAAATACATTCTACAAAGCTAATTGAATCAAATGAAAGTCAAACACATTCAAACAAAGCTATTTGAATCAAATGAAAGTCAAACACATTCAAACAAAGATTTTGAATCAAATGAAAGTCAAATACATTCTACAAAGCTAATTGAATTAAATGAAAGTCAAACACATTCAAATAAAGCTATTTGAATCAAATGAAAGTCAAATACATTCTACAAAGCTAATCGAATCAAATGAAAGTCAAACACATTCAAATAAAGCTATTTGAATCAAATAAAAGTTAAATACATTCTACAAAGCTAATTGAATCAAATGAAAGTCAAACACATTCAAACAAAGCTATTTGAATCAAAGGAGAGTCAATTAAATTCAAACGAAGCTAATTAAATCAAATAAAAGTAAAATATATTCTACAAAGCTAATTGAATCAAATGAAAGTCAAACACATTCAAACAAAGCCTTTTAAATCAAATGAAAGTCAAACACATTCAAAAAAAGCTTTTTAATTTAAATGAAAGTGAAACACATTCAAATAAAGCTATATAAATCAAATGAAAGTGAAATGCATTCTACAAAGCAAATTGATCTAAAGGAAATTCAAACACATTCAAACAAAGCTATTTGAATCAAATGAAAGTCAAACACATTCAAACAAAGATTTTGAATCAAATGAAAGTCAAATACATTCTACAAAGCTAATTGAATTAAATGAAAGTCAAACACATTCAAATAAAGCTATTTGAATCAAATGAAAGTCAAATACATTCTACAAAGCTAATTGTATCAAATGAAAGTCAAACACATACAAACAAAGCTATTTGAATCAAAGGAGAGTCAAATAAATTCAAACAAAGCTAATTAAATCAGATAAAAGTAAAATACATTCTACAAAGCTAATTGAATCAAATTAAAGTCAAACACATTGAAAACAAAGCCTTTTAAATCAAATGAAAGTCAAACACATTAAAAAAAAGCTTTTTAATTTAAATGAAAGTCAAACACATTCAAACAAAGCTATATAAATCAAATGAAAGTGAAATGCATTCTACAAAGCAAATTGATCTAAATGAAATTCAAACACATTCAAACAAAGCTATTCGAATCAAATGACAGTCAAACACATTCTACAAAGCTAATTGAATCAATTGTGAAAGTCAAACACATTCAAACAATGCTGTTTGAATCAAATGAGACTCAAATAAATTCAAACAAAGTTATTTGATTCAAATGAAAGTCAAACACATTCAAACAAAGTTATTTGATTCAAATGAAAGTTAAATACATTTCTACAAAGCTAATTGAATTAAATGAAAATCAAACACATTTCAAGCAAAGCTAAATGAATCAAACGAAAGTCAAACACATTCAAACAAAGCTATTTAAGAAAATGAAAGTCAAATACATTCTACAAAGCAAATTGAAACAAATGAAAGTCAAACACAGTCAAACAAAGTTATTTGACTCAAATGAAAGTCAAATACATTCTACAAAGCTAATTGAATCAAATGAAAGTCAAACACATTGAAACAAAGGTATTTGAATCAAATGAAAGTCAAACACATTCAAACAAAGATTTTGAATCAAATGAAAGTCAAATACATTTCTACAAAGCTAATTGAATTAAATGAAAGTCAAACACATTCAAATAAAGCTATTTGAATCAAATGAAAGTAAAATACATTCTACAAAGCTAATTGAATCAAATGAAAGTCAAACACATTTCAAATAAAGCTATTTTGAATCAAAAAAAAGTTAAATACATTCTACAAAGCTAATTGAATCAAATGAAAGTCAAACACATTCAAACAAAGCTATTTGAATCAAAGGAGAGTCAATTAAATTCAAACAAAGCTAATTAAATCAAATAAAGTAAAATATATTCTACAAAGCTAATTGAATTAAATGAAAGTCAAACACATTCAAACAAAGCCTTTTAAATCAAATGAAAGTCAAACACATTCAAAAAAAGCTTTTAATTTAAATGAAAGTTCAAACACATTCAAACAAAGCTATATAAATCAAATGAAAGTGAAATGCATTCTACAAAGCAAATTGATCTAAATGAAATTCAAACACATTCAAACAAAGCTATTTGAATCAAATGAAAGTCAAACACATTCTACAAAGCTAATTGAATAATTGAAAGTCAAAACATTCAAACAAAGCTATTTGAATCAAATGAAAGTCAAATACATTCTACAAAGCTAATTGAATCAAATGAAAGTCAAACACATTCAAACAAAGCTAATTGAATCAAATGAAAGTCAAACACATTCAAAAAAGCTATTTTAATTAATTGAATGTCAAATACATTCTACAAAGCTAATTAATCAAATGAAAGTCAACACATTCAAACAAAGCTATTTTGAAGAAAATGAAAGTCAAATACATTACAAAGCTAGAAATCATTCAAACAAAGCTAATTGAATCAAATGAAAGTCAAACACAGTCAAACAAAGTTATTTGATTCAAATGAAAGTCAAATACATTCTACAAAGCTAATTGAATCAAATGAAAGTCAAACACATTCAAACAAAGCTGTTTGAATCAAATGAGAGTCAAATAAATTCAAACAAAGCTAATTAAATAAAATAAAAGTAAAATACATTCTACAAAGCTAATTGAATCAAATGAAAGTCAAATACATTACAAAGCTAATTTGAATCAAAAAGTCAAACACATTCAAAGTAAGCTAATTGAATTTAATGAAAGTCAAACACATTCAAACAAAGCTTTCGAATCAAGTGAAAGTCAAATACATTCTACAAAGCTAATTGAATCAAATGAAAGTCAAACACATTCAAACAAAGCTATTTGAAGAAAATGAAAGTCAAATACATTCTACAAAGCTAATTGAATCAAATGAAACTCAAACACATTCAAACAAAGCTAATTGAATCAATGAAAGTCAACACAGTCAAACAAAGTTATTTGATTCAAATGAAAGTCAAAGCTAATTGAATCAAAAAGTCAAACACATTCAAATAATGAGAGTCAACAAACAAAGCTAATCATTCTACAAAGCTAATTGAATCAAATGAAAGTCAAATACATTGCTAATCAAACACATTCAAATAAGCTAATTGAATTTAATGAAAGTCAAATTCAAACAAAGCTTTCGAATCAAGTGAAAGTCAAATACATTCTACAAAGCTAATTGAATCAAATGAAAGTCAAACACATTCAAACAAAGCTATTTGAAAAATGAAAGTCAAATACATTCTACAAAGCTAATTGAATCAAATGAAAAAAAACATTCAAACAAAGTAATTGAATCAAACAAAAAGTCAAACACAGTCAAACAAAGTTATTTGATTCAAATGAAAGTCAAATACATTCTAAAAGCTAATTGAATCAAATGAAAGTCAAACACATTCAAACAAAGCTGTTTGAATCAAATGAAGTCAAAAATTCAAACAAAGCTAATCATTCTACAAAGCTAATTGAATCAAATGAAAGTCAATACATTCTACAAAGCTAATTGAATCAAACACATTTAAGCTAATTGAATTAAATGAAAGTCAAACACATTCAAACAAAGCTTTGAATCAAGTGAAAGTCAAATACATTCTACAAAGCTAATTGAATCAAATGAAAGTCAAACACATTCAAACAAAGCTAATTGAATCAAATGAAAGTCAAATACATTCTACAAGCTAATTGAATCAAATGAAAGTCAAACACATTCAAACAAAGCAAATTGAATCAAATGAAAGTCAAACATTCAAACAAAGCTATTTGAAAAATGAAAGTCAAATACATTCTACAAAGCAAATTGAAACAAATGAAAGTCAAACACATCAAACAAAGTTATTTGAATCAAATGAAAGTCAAATACATTCTACAAAGCTAATTGAATCAAATGAAAGTGCTAAAGTCAAATCAAAAAAAGTTATTTGATTCAAATGAAAGTCAAATACATTCTACAAAGCTAATTGAATCAAATGAAAGTCAAACACATTCAAACAAAGCTGTTTGAAATCAAATGAGAGTCAAATAAATTCAAACAAAGCTAATTAAATAAAATAAAAGTAAAATACATTCTACAAAGCTAATTGAATCAAATGAAAGTCAAACATTCTATAAAGCTAATTGAATTAAATTAAAGTCAAACACATTCAAAGTAAGCTAATTGAATTTAATGAAAGTCAAACACATTCAAACAAAGCTTTCGAATCAAGTGAAAGTCAATACATTCTACAAAGCTAATTGAATCAAATGAAAGTCAAACACATTCAACAAAGCTATTTGAATCAAATGAAAGTCAAATACATTCTACTAAGCTAATTGAATCAAATGAAAGTCAAATACATTCAAACAAAGCTATTTGAATCAAATGACAGTCAAATACGTTCTACAAAGCTAATTGTATCAAATGAAAGTCAAACACATTCAAACAAAGCTAATTGAATCAAATGAAAGTCAAACACATTCAAACAAAGCTATTTTAAATTAAATGAATGTCAAAGACATTCTACAAAGCTAATTGAATCAAATGAAAGTCAAACACATTCAAACAAAGCTATTTGAAGAAAATGAAAGTCAAATACATTCTACAAAGCAAATTGAAACAAATGAAAGTCAAACACAGTCAAACAAAGTTATTTGACTCAAATGAAAGTCAAATACATTCAACAAAGCTAATTGAATCAAATGAAAGTCAAACACATTCAAACAAAGCTATTTGAATCAAATGAAAGTCAAACACATTCAAACAAAGATTTTGAATCAAATGAAAGTCAAAACATTCTACAAAGCTAATTGAATCAAATGAAAGTCAAACACATTCTATTGAATCAAATGAAAGTCAAATACATTCTACAAAGCTAATTGAATCAAATGAAAGTCAAACATTCAAATAAAGCTATTTGAATCAAATGAAAGTCAAATACATTCTACAAAGCTAATTGAATCAAATGAAAGTCAAACACATTCAAACAAAGCTATTTAAATCAAATGAAGTCAAATACATTCAAACAAAGCTAATTAATCAAATAAAAGTCAAATACATTACAAAGAAAATTGAATCAAATGAAAGTCAAACACATTCAAACAAAGCTATTTGAATCAAATGAAAGTCAAAGCATTCTACAAAGCTAATTGAATCAAATGAAAGTCAAACACATTCAAACAAAGCTATTTGAATCAAATGAAAGTCAAACACATTTTTGAATCAAATGAAAGTCAAACATTCTACAAAGCTAATTGAATCAAATCAAACACATTCAAATAAAGAATCAAATGAAAGTCAAATACATTCTACAAAGCTAATTGAATCAAATGAAAGTCAAACACATTCAAACAAAGCTATTTGAATCAAAGGAGAGTCAATTAAATTCAAACAAAGCTAATTAAATCAAATAAAAGTAAAATACATTCTACAAAGCTAATTGAATCAAATGAAAGTCAAACACATTCAAACAAAGCCTTTTAAATCAAATGAAAGTCAAACACATTCAAAAAAGCTTTTTAATTAAATGAAAGTCAAACACATTCAAACAAAGCTATATAAATCAAATGAAAGTGAAACGCATTCTACAAAGCAAATTGATCTAAATGAAATCAAACACATTCAAACAAAGCTATTTGAATCAAATGAAAGTCAAAAAATTCTACAAAGCTAATTGAATCAATTGAAAGTCAAACACATTCAAACAAAGCTATTTGAATCAAATGAAAGTCAAATAATTTCTACAAAGCTAATTGAATCAAATGAAAGTCAAACACATTCAAACAAAGGTAATTGAATCAAATGAAAGTCAAACACATTCAAACAAAGCTATTTTAAGAATGTCAATACATTCTACAAAGCTAATTAATCAAATGAAAGTCAAACACATTCAAACAAAGCTATTTGAAGAAAATGAAAGTCAAATACATTTTACAAAGCTAATTGAATCAAATGAAACTCAAACACATTCAAACAAAGCTAATTGAATCACATGAAAGTCAAACACAGTCAAACAAAGTTATTTGATTCAAATGAAAGTCAAATACATTCTACAAAGCTAATTGAATCAAATGAAAGTCAAACACATTCAAACAAAGCTGTTTGAATCAAATGAGAGTCAAATAAATTCAAACAAAGCTAATTAATAAAATAAAAGTAAAATACATTCTACAAAGCTAATTGAATCAAATGAAAGTCAAATACATTCTACAAAGCTAATTGAATTAAATTAAAGTCAAACACATTCAAAGTAAGCTAATTGAATTTAATGAAAGTCAAACACATTCAAACAAAGCTTTCGAATCAAGTGAAAGTCAAATACATTCTACAAAGCTAATTGAATCAAATGAAAGTCAAACACATTCAAACAAAGCTATTTGAAAATGAAAGTCAAATACATTCTACAAAGCTAATTGAATCAAATGAAACTCAAACACATTCAAAACAAAGCTAATTGAATCAAATGAAAGTCAAACACAGTCAAAAAGTTATTTGATTCAAATGAAAGTCAAATACATTCTACAAAGCTAATTGAATCAAATGAAAGTCAAACACATTCAAACAAAGCTGTTTGAATCAAATGAGAGTCAAATAAATTCAAACAAAGCTAATTAAATAAAATAAAAGTAAAATACATTCTACAAAGCTAATTGAATCAAATGAAAGTCAAATACATTCTACAAAGCTAATTGAATTAAATTAAAGTCAAACACATTCAAAGTAAGCTAATTGAATTAAATGAAAGTCAAACACATTCAAACAAAGCTTTCGAATCAAGTGAAAGTCAAATACATTCTACAAAGCTAATTGAATCAAATGAAAGTCAAACACATTCAAACAAAGCTAATTGAATCAAATGAAAGTCAAATACATTCTAAAGCTAATTGAATCAAATGAAAGTCAAACACATTCAAACAAAGCAAATTGAATCAAATGAAAGTCAAACACATTCAAAAAAGCTATTTGAAGAAAATGAAAGTCAAATACATTCTACAAAGCAAATTGAAACAAATGAAAGTCAAACACAGTCAAACAAAGTTATTTGACTCAAATGAAAGTCAAATACATTCTACAAAGCTAATTGAATCAAATGAAAGTCAAACACATTCAAACAAAGCTAATTGAATCAATGAAAGTCAAACACAGTCAAATTATTTGATTCAAATGAAAGTCAAATACATTCTACAAAGCTAATTGAATCAAATGAAAGTCAAACACATTCAAACAAAGCTGTTTGAATCAAATGAGAGTCAAATAAATTCAAACAAAGCTAATTAAATAAAATAAAAGTAAAATACATTCTACAAAGCTAATTGAATCAAATGAAAGTCAAATACATTCTAAAAGCTAATTGAATTAAATTAAAAGTCAAACACATTCAAAAAGCTAATTGAATTTAATGAAAGTCAAACACATTCAAACAAAGCTTTCGAATCAAGTGAAAGTCAATACATTCTACAAAGCTAATTGAATCAAATGAAAGTCAAACACATTCAAACAAAGCTATTTGAATCAAATGAAAGTCAAATACATTCTACAAGCTAATTGAATCAAATGAAAGTCAAATACATTCAAACAAAGCTATTTGAATCAAATGACAGTCAAATTTCTACAAAGCTAATTGATCAAATGAAAGTCAAACACATTCAAACAAAGCTAATTGAATCAAATGAAAGTCAAACACATTCAAACAAAGCTATTTTAATTAAATGAATGTCAAAACATTCTACAAAGCTAATTGAATCAAATGAAAGTCAAACATTCAAACAAAGATTTGAAGAAAATGAAAGTCAAATACATGCAAATTGAAACAAATGAAAGTCAAACACAGTCAAACAAAGTTATTTGACTCAAATGAAAGTCAAATACATTCAACAAAGCTAATTGAATCAAATGAAAGTCAAACACATTCAAACAAAGCTATTTGAATCAAATGAAAGTCAAACACATTCAAACAAAGGAATCAAATGAAAGTCAAACATTCTACAAAGCTAATTGAATCAAATGAAGTCAAACACATTCTATTTGAATCAAATGAAAGTCAAATACATTCTACAAAGCTAATTGAATCAAATGAAAGTCAAACACATTCAAAAAAGCTATTTGAATCAAATGAAAGTCAAATACATTCTACAAAGCTAATTGAATCAAAAATGAAAGTCAAACACATTCAAACAAAGCTATTTAAATCAAATGAGAGTCAAACATTCAAACAAAGCTAATTAAATCAAATAAAAGTCAAATACATTCTACAAAGAAATTGAATCAAATGAAAGTCAAAACACATTCAAACAAAGCTATTGAATCAAATGAAAGTCAAGCTCAAATGAAAGCTATTTGAATCAAATGAAAGTCAAACACATTCAACAAATGAAAGTCAAACATTCTACAAAGCTAATTGAATCAAATGAAAGTCAAACACATTCAAACTATTTGAATCAAATGAAAGTCAAATACATTCTACAAAGCTAATTGAATCAAATGAAAGTCAAACACATTCAAACAAAGCTATTTGAATCAAATCAATTAAATTCAAACAAAGCTAATTAAATCAAATAAAAGTAAAATACATTCTACAAAGCTAATTGAATCAAATGAAAGTCAAACACATTCAAACAAAGCCTTTTAAATCAAATGAAAGTCAAACACATTCAAAAAAAGCTTTTTAATTAAATGAAAGTCAAACACATTCAAACAAAGCTATATAAATCAAATGAAAGTGAAACGCATTCTACAAAGCAAATTGATCTAAATGAATTTCAAACACATTCAAACAAAGCTATTTGAATCAAATGAAAGTCAAACATTCTACAAAGCTAATTGAATCAATTGAAAGTCAAACACATTCAAACAAAGCTATTTGAATCAAATGAAAGTCAAATAATTTCTACAAAGCTAATTGAATCAAATGAAAGTCAAACACATTCAAAAAGGTAATTGAATCAAATGAAAGTCAAACACATTCAAACAAAGCTATTTTAATTAATTGAATGTCAAATACATTCTACAAAGCTAATTAATCAAATGAAAGTCAAACACATTCAAACAAAGCTATTTGAAGAAATGAAAGTCAAATACATTCAAGCTAAAATCAAATGAAAAGCTCATGAAAGTCAAACACAGTCAAACAAAGTTATTTGATTCAAATGAAAGTCAAATACATTCTACAAAGCTAATTGAATCAAATGAAAGTCAAACACATTCAAACAAAGCTGTTTGAATCAAATGAGAGTCAAATAAATTCAAACAAAGCTAATTAAATAAAATAAAAGTAAACATTCTACAAAGCTAATTGAATCAAATGAAAGTCAAACATTCTACAAAGCTAATTGAATTAAATTAAAGTCAAACACATTCAAAGTAAGCTAATTGAATTTAATGAAAGTCAAACACATTCAAACAAAGCTGAAATCAAGTGAAAGTCAAATACATTCTACAAAGCTAATTGAATCAAATGAAAGTCAAACACATTCAAACAAAGCTATTTGAAGAAAATGAAAGTCAAATACATTCTACAAAATTGAATCAAATGAAACTCAAACACATTCAAACAAAGCTAATTGAATCAATGAAAGTCAAACACAGTCAAACAAAGTTATTTGATTCAAATGAAAGTCAAATACATTCTACAAAGCTAATTGAATCAAATGAAAGTCAAACACATTCAAACAAAGCTGTTTGAATCAAATGAGAGTCAATTAAATTCAAACAAAGCTAATTAAATAAAATAAAAGTAAAATACATTCTACAAAGCTAATTGAATCAAATGAAAGTCAAATACATTCTACAAAGCTAATTGAATTAAATTAAAGTCAAACACATTCAAAAAGCTAATTGAATTTAATGAAAGTCAAACACATTCAAACAAAGCTTTCGAATCAAGTGAAAGTCAAATACATTCTACAAAGCTAATTGAATCAAATGAAAGTCAAACACATTCAAACAAAGCTAATTTCAAATGAAAGTCAAATACATTCACTAAGCTAATTGAATCAAATGAAAGTCAAACACATTCAACAAAGCAATTGAATCAAATGAAAGTCAAACACATTCAAACAAAGCTATTTGAAAAAATGAAAGTCAAATACATTCTACAAAGCAAATTGAAACAAATGAAAGTCAAACACAGTCAAACAAAGTTATTTGACTCAAATGAAAGTCAAATACATTCTACAAAGCTAATTGAATCAAATGAAAGTCAAACACATTCAAACAAAGCTAATTGAGAAAGTCAAAACATCAAAAAAGTTATTTGATTCAAATGAAAGTCAAATACATTCTACAAAGCTAATTGAATCAAATGAAAGTCAAACACATTCAAACAAAGCTTTTGAATCAAATGAGAGTCAAATTTCAAACAAAGCTAATTAAATAAATAAAAGTAAAGCTAATTGAATCAAATGAAAGTCAAATACATTGCTAATTGAATCACATTCACTAATTGAATCAATGAAAGTCAAACACATTCAAACAAAGCTTTGAATCAAATGAAAGTCAATACATTCTACAAAGCTAATTGAATCAAATGAAAGTCAAACACATTCAAACAAAGCTATTTGAATCAAATGAAAGTCAAATACATGCTAATTGAATCAAATGAAAGTCAAATACATTCAAACAAAGCTATTTGAATCAAATGAAGTCAAACACAATAATTGATCAAATGAAAGTCAAAACACATTCAAACAAAGCTAATTGAATCAAATGAAAGTCAAACACATTCAAACAAAGCTATTTTAATTAAATGAATGTCAAAACATTCTACAAAGCTAATTGAATCAAATGAAAGTCAAACACATCAAACAAAGCTATTTGAAGAAATGAAAGTCAAATACATTCTACAAAGCAAATTGAAACAAATGAAAGTCAAACACAGTCAAACAAAGTTATTTGACTCAAATGAAAGTCAAATACATTCAAACAAAGCTAATTGAATCAAATGAAAGTCAAACATTCAAAAAGCTATTTGAATCAAATGAAAGTCAAACACATTCAAACAAATTTTGAATCAAATGAAAGTCAAACATTCTACAAAGCTAATTGAATCAAATGAAGTCAAACACATTGAATCAAATGAAAGTCAAATACATTCTACAAGCTAATTGAATCAAATGAAAGTCAAACACATTCAAATAAAGCTATTTGAATCAAATGAAAGTCAAATACATTCTACAAAGCTAATTGAATCAAATGAAAGTCAAACACATTCAAACAAAGCTATTTAAATCAAATGAAAGTCAAATACATTCAAACAAAGCTAATTGCAAACACATTCAAACAAAGCTATTTGAATCAAATGAAAGTCAAACATTCTACAAAGCTAATTGAATCAAATGAAAGTCAAACACATTCAAACAAAGCTATTTGAATCAAATGAAAGTCAAACACATTCAAAAAAAGATTTTGAATCAAATGAAAGTCAAATACATTCTACAAAGCTAATTGAATCAAATGTCAAACATTCAAAGAATCAAATGAAAGTCAAACATTCTACAAAGCTAATTGAATCAAATGAAAGTCAAACACATTCAAACAAAGCTATTTGAATCAAATGAGAGTCAATTAAATTCAAACAAAGCTAATTAAATCAAATAAAAGTAAAATACATTCTACAAAGCTAATTGAATCAAATGAAAGTCAAACACATTCAAACAAAGCTTTTAAATCAAATGAAAGTCAAACACATTCAAAAAAAGCTTTTTAAAAATGAAAGTCAAACACATTCAAACAAAGCTAATTGAATCAAATGAAAGTCAAACATTCAAACAAAGCTATTTGAATCAAAATGAAAGTCAAAACATTCTACAAGCTAATTGAATCAAATGAAAGTCAAACACATTCAAACAAAGCTAATTGAATCAAATGAAAGTCAAACACATTCAAACAAAGCTATTTGAATGAAAGTCAAATACATTCTACAAAGCAAATTGAACAAATGAAAGTCAAACACATCAAACAAAGTTATTTGACTCAAATGAAAGTCAAATACATTCTACAAAGCTAATTGAATCAAATGAAAGTCAAACACATTCAAACAAAGCTATTTGAATCAAATGAAAGTCAAACACATTCAAACAAAGATTTTGAATCAAATGAAAGTCAATTACATTCTACAAAGCTAATTGAATCAAATGAAGTCAAACAGAATCAAATGAAAGTCAAATACATTCTACAAAGCTAATTGAATCAAATGAAAGTCAAACACATTCAAATAAAGCTATTGAATCAAATGAAGTCAAATACATTCTACAAAGCTAATTGAATCAAATGAAAGTCAAACACATTCAAACAAAGCTATTTAAATCAAAGGAGAGTCAAAAATTCAAACAAGCTAATTAAATCAAATAAAAGTAAAATACATTCTACAAAGCTAATTGAATCAAATGAAAGTCAAACACATTCAAACAAACCTTTTAAATCAAATGAAAGTCAAACACATTCAAAAAAAAGCTTTTTAATTTAAATGAAAGTCAAACACATTCAACAAAGCTATCAAATGAAAGTCATTCTACAAAGCAAATTGAAATGAAATTCAAACACATTCAAACAAAGCTATTTGAATCAAATGACAGTCAAACATTCTACAAAGCTAATTGAATAAATTGAAAGTCAAACATTCAAACAAAGCTTTGAATCAAATGAAAGTCAAACACATTCAAACAAAGCTATTTTAATTAAATGAATGTCAAATACATTCTACAAAGCTAATTGAATCAAATGAAAGTCAAACACATTCAAACAAAGCTATTTGAAGAAAATGAAAGTCAAATACATTCTACAAAGCAAATTGAAACAAATGAAAGTCAAACACAGTCAAACAAAGTTATTTGACTCAAATGAAAGTCAAATACATTCTACAAAGCTGAATCAAATGAAAGTCAAACACATTCAAACAAAGCTAATTGAATCAAATGAAAGTCAAACACATTCACAAATGAAAGTCAAATACATTCTACAAAGCTAATTGAATCAAATGAAAGTCAAACACATTCAAAAAAGCTATTTGAATCAAATGAAAGTCAAATACATTCTACAAAGCTAATTGAATCAAATGAAAGTCAAACACATTCAAACAAAGCTATTTGAATCAAATGAAAGTCAAATACATTCTACAAAGCTAATTGAATCAAATGAAAGTCAAACACATTCAAACAAAGCTATTTGAATCAAACAAATAAATTCAAACAAAGCTAATTAAATCAAATAAAGTAAAATACATTCTACAAAGCTAATTGAATCAAATGAAAGTCAAACACATTCAAACAAAGCCTTTTAAATCAAATGAAAGTCAAACACATTCAAAAAAAGCTTTTTAATTAAATGAAAGTCAAACACATTCAAACAAAGCTATATAAATCAAATGAAAGTGAAACGCATTCTACAAAGCAAATTGATCTAAATGAATTCAAACACATTCAACAAAGCTATTTGAATCAAATGACAGTCAAACACATTCTACAAAGCTAATTGAATCAAGAAAGTCAAACACATTGCTATTTGAATCAAATGAAAGTCAAAAGCTAATTGAATCAAATGAAAGTCAAACACATTCAAACAAAGCTAATTGAATCAAATGAAAGTCAAACACATTCAAACAAAGCTCAAGAAAGCTCAAATGAAAGTCAAACACATTCAAACAAAGCTATTTGAAGAAATGAAAGTCAAATACATTCAAAGCTAATTCAATCAAATGAAATCAAATTCAAACAAAGCTAATTGAATCAAATGAAAGTCAAACACAGTCAAACAAAGTTATTTGATTCAAATGAAAGTCAAATACATTCTACAAAGCTAATTGAATCAAATGAAAGTCAAACACATTCAAACAAAGCTGTTTGAATCAAATGAGAGTCAAATAAATTCAAACAAAGCTAATTAAATAAAATAAAGTAAAATACATTCTACAAAGCTAATTGAATCAAATGAAAGTCAAATACATTCTACAAAGCTAATTGAATTAAATTAAAGTCAAACACATTCAAACTAATTGAATTTAATGAAAGTCAAACACATTCAAACAAAGCTTTAATCAAATGAAAGTCAAATACATTCTACAAAGCTAATTGAATCAAATGAAAGTCAAACACATTCAAACAAAGCTATTTGATGAAAGTCAAATACATTCTACAAAGCTAATTGAATCAAATGAAAGTCAAAACATTCAAACAAAGCTAATTGAATCAATGAAAGTCAAACACAGTCAAACAAAGTTATTTGATTCAAATGAAAGTCAAATACATTCTACAAAGCTAATTGAATCAAATGAAAGTCAAACACATTCAAACAAAGCTGTTTGAATCAAATGAGAGTCAAATAAATTCAAACAAAGCTAATTAAATAAAATAAAAGTAAATACATTCTACAAAGCTAATTGAATCAAATGAAAGTCAAATACATTCTACAAAGCTAATTGAATTAAATTAAAGTCAAACACATTCAAACTAATTGAATTTAATGAAGTCAAACACATTCAAACAAAGCTTTCGAATCAAGTGAAAGTCAAATACATTCTACAAAGCTAATTGAATCAAATGAAAGTCAAACACATTCAAACAAAGCTATTTGAAGAAAATGAAAGTCAAATACATTCAAAGCTAATTGAATCAAATGAAAGTCAAAACATTCAAACAAAGCTAATTGAATCAATGAAAGTCAAACACAGTCAAACAAAGTTACAAATGAAAGTCAAATACATTCTACAAAGCTAATTGAATCAAATGAAAGTCAAACACATTCAAACAAAGCTGTTTGAATCAAATGAGAGTCAATTAAATTCAAATCATTCTTACAAATCAAATACATTCTACAAAGCTAATTGAATCACATTCAACGAAGAAAGTCAAACACATTCAAACAAAGCTTTGAATCAAATGAAAGTCAAATACATTCTACAAAGCTAATTGAATCAAATGAAAGTCAAACACATTCAAACAAAGCTATTGAAAATGAAAGTCAAATACATTCTACAAAGCAATTGAATCAAATGAAAGTCAAAACATTTGAATCAAACAAAGCTATTTGAAGAAAATGAAAGTCAAATACATTCTACAAAGCAAATTGAAACAAATGAAAGTCAAACACAGTCAAACAAATTTGATCAAATGAAAGTCAAATGCTAAAATCAAACAAGCTAATTGAATCAATGAAAGTCAAACACAGTCAAAAAAGTTATTTGATTCAAATGAAAGTCAAATACATTCTACAAAGCTAATTGAATCAAATGAAAGTCAAACACATTCAAACAAAGCTGTTTGAATCAAATGAGAGTCAAATAAATTCAAACAAAGCTAATTAAATAAAATAAAAGTAAAATACATTCTACAAAGCTAATCAAATGTCAAATGCCACAAAACTACAAAACATTCAAACAATTGAAAGTCAATACATTCTAAAAGCTAATTGAATCAAATGAAAGTCAAACACATTCAAACAAAGCTATTTGAATCAAATGAAAGTCAAATACATTCTACAAGCTAATTGAATCAAATGAAAGTCAAATACATTCAAACAAAGCTATTTGAATCAAATGAAGTCAAGTTCAACAAAGCTAATTGATCAAATGAAAGTCAAACACATTCAAACAAAGCTAATTGAATCAAATGAAAGTCAAACACATTCAAACAAAGCTATTTTAAATTAAATGAATGTCAAAACATTCTACAAAGCTAATTGAATCAAATGAAAGTCAAACACATTCAAACAAAGCTAATTGAATGAAAGTCAAACACAGTCAAAAAAGTTATTTATTCAAATGAAAGTCAAATACATTCTACAAAGCTAATTGAATCAAATGAAAGTCAAACACATTCAAACAAAGCTGTTTGAATCAAATGAGAGTCAAATAAATTCAAACAAAGCTAATTAAATAAAATAAAAGTAAATACATTCTACAAAGCTAATTGAATCAAATGAAAGTCAAATACATTCTAAAAGCTAATTGCAAACACATTCAAAAAGCTATTGAATAATGAAAGTCAAACACATTCAAACAAAGCTTTCGAATCAAATGAAAGTCAAATACATTCTACAAAGCTAATTGAATCAAATGAAAGTCAAACACATTCAAACAAAGCTATTTGAATCAAATGTCAAAGGAATCAAATGAAGTCAAATACATTCAAACAAAGCTATTTGAATCAAATTCAAATTTCTACAAAAGCTAATTGAATCAAATGAAAGTCAAACACATTCAAACAAAGCTAATTGAATCAAATGAAAGTCAAACACATTCAAACAAAGCTATTTTAATTAAATGAATGTCAAAACATTCTACAAAGCTAATTGAATCAAATGAAAGTCAAACACATTCAAACAAAGCTATTTGAAGAAAATGAAAGTCAAATACATTCTACAAAGCAAATTGAAACAAATGAAAGTCAAACACAGTCAAACAAAGTTATTTGACTCAAATGAAAGTCAAATACATTCACAAAGCTAATTGAATCAAATGAAAGTCAAACATTCAACAAAGCTATTTGAATCAAATGAAAGTCAAACACATTCAAACAAAGATTTTGAATCAAATGAAAGTGCTAATTGAATCAAATGAAGTCAAACACAGAATCAAATGAAAGTCAAATACATTCTACAAAGCTAATTGAATCAAATGAAAGTCAAACACATTCAAACAAAGAATCAAATGAAAGTCAAATACATTCTACAAAGCTAATTGAATCAAATGAAAGTCAAACACATTCAAACAAAGCTATTTGAATCAAATGAAAGTCAAATACATTCTACAAAGCTAATTGAATCAAATGAAAGTCAAAACATTCAAACAAAGCTATTTGAATCAAATGAAAAGAAAACATTTCAAACAAAGCTAATTGAGAAAGTCAAACACATTCAATGAATGTCAAAACATTCTACAAAGCTAATTGAATCAAATGAAAGTCAAACACATTCAAACAAAGCTATTTGAAGAAAATGAAAGTCAAATACATTCTACAAAGCAAATTGAAACAAATGAAAGTCAAACACATCAAACAAAGTTATTTGAAAATGAAAGTCAAATACATTCAACAAAGCTAATGAATCAAATGAAAGTCAAACACATTCAAACAAAGCATTTGAATCAAATGAAAGTCAAACACATTCAAACAAAGATTTTGAATCAAATGAAAGTCAAACATTCTACAAAGCTAATTGAATCAAATGAAGTCAAAGAATCAAATGAAAGTCAAATACATTCTACAAAGCTAATTGAATCAAATGAAAGTCAAACACATTCAAATAAAGCTATTTGAATCAAATGAAAGTCAAATACATTCTACAAAGCTAATTGAATCAAATGAAGTCAAACACATTCAAACAAAGCTCAAACAGCTCAAACAAATACATTCTACAAAGAAAATTGAATCAAATGAAAGTCAAACACATTCAAACAAAGCTATTTGAATCAAATGAAAGTCAAACATTCTACAAAGCTAATTGAATCAAATGAAAGTCAAACACATTCAAACAAAGCTATTGAATCAAATGAAAGTCAAACACATTCAACAAATGAAGTCAAGCTATTGAATCAAATGAAAGTCAAACACATTCAAATGAATCAAATGAAAGTCAAACATTCTACAAAGCTAATTGAATCAAATGAAAGTCAAACACATTCAAACAAAGCTATTTGAATTCAATTAAATTCAAACAAAGCTAATTAAATCAAATAAAGTAAAATACATTCTACAAAGCTAATTGAATCAAATGAAAGTCAAACACATTCAAACAAAAGCAAATCAAATGAAAGTCAACATTCAAAAAAAGCTTTTTTAAATGAAAGACAAACACATTCAACAAAGCTAATTGAATCAAATGAAAGTCAAACACATTCAAACAAAGCTATTTGAATCAAATGAAAGTCAAATACATTGCAATTGAATCAAATGAAGTCAAAGCTAAAGAATCAATTGAATCAAATGAAAGTCAAACACATTCAAACAAAGCTATTTGAAGAAAATGAAAGTCAAATACATTCTACAAAGCAAATTGAACAAATGAAAGTCAAACACAGTCAAACAAAGTTATTTGACTCAAATGAAGTCAAATACATTCTACAAAGCTAATTGAATCAAATGAAAGTCAAACACATTCAAACAAAGCTATTTGAATCAAATGAAAGTCAAACACATTCAAACAAAGATTTTGAATCAAATGAAAGTCAATTACATTCTACAAAGCTAATTGAATCAAATGAAGTCAAACACATTCTATTTGAATCAAATGAAAGTCAAATACATTCTACAAAGCTAATTGAATCAAATGAAAGTCAAACACATTCAAATAAAGCTATTTGAATCAAATGAAAGTCAAATACATTCTACAAAGCTAATTGAATCAAATGAAAGTCAAACACATTCAAACAAAGCTATTTAAATCAAAGGAGAAGTCAATTAAATTCAAACAAAGCTAATTAAATCAAATAAAAGTAAAATACATTCTACAAAGCTAATTGAATCAAATGAAAGTCAAACACATTCAAACAAAACCTTTTAAATCAAATGAAAGTCAAACACATTCAAAAAAGCTTTTTAATTTAAATGAAAGTCAAACACATTCAACAAAGCTATATAAATCAAATGAAAGTGAAATGCATTCTACAAAGCAAATTGTTCTAAATGAAATTCAAACACATTCAAACAAAGCTATTTGAATCAAATGACAGTCAAAACACATTCTACAAAGCTAATTGAGAAAGTCAAACAC